>NW_026943819.1:30293702-30318702 GCF_035594765.1 Anolis carolinensis
CACATGCACACACATTTATGCACACATATGCTCTCAGGATCCCACAGCACGGAGGCCTGGTGGTGTCAACCTGCATTATATCTGCAGTGCGGATGCGTCCAGGGAGAATGCGATTTTCCATCCAAGAGCTAATGATTTCATGGGAAAAGACTCCAAAAATCCTCGACGTCCAGCTTAATCTCATTTACTTAAACAAAGAGAGATGGGAAGCCAGCACTAAGGCGGCTTTCAGGGCCTTTTGTGGGTGCGGACGCACCGTGCTTATCTCCGCATGAGCTCATGCGCTGCCTATCGCCATGGGAACCCGATAACCCCGCCAAGCCCGCATGGGTGGGCTCCCACACATCTGGACCACGCGAGTTCCCACCACTGGGTCCCACCATTTGCACAAAAGCAGCTTGCACAAGGCCTTTGCGCCAAAGCGATTTGCACAAACACTTTTAACCAAAGCAATTTACGCAAGCAGTTTGCGCCACAATTTGCACCAAAGCAATTTACGCAAGCAGTTTGCGCCACAACTTGCACCAAAGCAAAGCCTTCAGCAACATAGTTTGCACCACAATTTCCACCAAAACAATTTGCGCAATGGTTTGCGCCACAACTTGCACCAAAGCAAAGCCTTCAGCAACATAGTTTGCACCACAATTTCCACCAAAGCAATTTGTGCAAGTGGTTTGCGCCACAACATGCACCAAAATAAAGCCTTCAGCAACATAGCTTGCACCACAATTTGCACCAAAGCAATTTCTGCAAGCGGTTTGCGCCACAATTTCCACCAAAGCAATTTGTGCAAGTGGTTTGCGCCACAACTTGCACCAAAGTAAAGCCTTCAGCAACATAGCTTGCACCACAATTTGCACCAAAGCAATTAGCGCAAGCGGTTTGCGCCACAATTTCCACCAAAGCAGTTTGCACAAGCAGCTTGCGCCACAACTTGCACCAAAGCAAAGCCTTCTACAACATAGTTTGCGCCACAATTTCCACCAAAACAATTTGCGCAATGGTTTGCGCCACAACTTGCACCAAAGCAAAGCCTTCAGCAACATAGTTTGCGCCACAATTTCCACCAAAGCAATTTGTGCAAGTGGTTTGCGCCACAACATGCACCAAAATAAAGCCTTCAGCAACATAGCTTGCACCACAATTTGCACCAAAGCAATTTCTGCAAGCGGTTTGCGCCACAATTTCCACCAAAGCAATTTGTGCAAGTGGTTTGCGCCACAACTTGCACCAAAGTAAAGCCTTCAGCAACATAGCTTGCACCACAATTTGCACCAAAGCAATTAGCGCAAGCGGTTTGCGCCACAATTTCCACCAAAGCAGTTTGCACAAGCAGCTTGCGCCACAACTTGCACCAAAGCAAAGCCTTCTACAACATAGTTTGCGCCACAATTTCCACCAAAACAATTTGCGCAATGGTTTGCGCCACAACTTGCACCAAAGCAAAGCCTTCAGCAACATAGTTTGCACCACAATTTCCACCAAAGCAATTTGTGCAAGTGGTTTGCGCCACAACATGCACCAAAATAAAGCCTTCAGCAACATAGCTTGCACCACAATTTGCACCAAAGCAATTTCTGCAAGCGGTTTGCGCCACAATTTCCACCAAAGCAATTTGTGCAAGTGGTTTGCGCCACAACTTGCACCAAAGTAAAGCCTTCAGCAACATAGCTTGCACCACAATTTGCACCAAAGCAATTAGCGCAAGCGGTTTGCGCCACAATTTCCACCAAAGCAGTTTGCACAAGCAGCTTGCGCCACAACTTGCACCAAAGCAAAGCCTTCTACAACATAGTTTGCGCCACAATTTCCACCAAAACAATTTGCGCAATGGTTTGCGCCACAACTTGCACCAAAGCAAAGCCTTCAGCAACATAGTTTGCGCCACAATTTCCACCAAAGCAATTTGTGCAAGTGGTTTGCGCCACAACATGCACCAAAATAAAGCCTTCAGCAACATAGCTTGCACCACAATTTGCACCAAAGCAATTTCTGCAAGCGGTTTGCGCCACAATTTCCACCAAAGCAATTTGTGCAAGTGGTTTGCGCCACAACTTGCACCAAAGTAAAGCCTTCAGCAACATAGCTTGCACCACAATTTGCACCAAAGCAATTAGCGCAAGCGGTTTGCGCCACAATTTCCACCAAAGCAGTTTGCACAAGCAGCTTGCGCCACAACTTGCACCAAAGCAAAGCCTTCTACAACATAGTTTGCGCCACAATTTCCACCAAAACAATTTGCGCAATGGTTTGCGCCACAACTTGCACCAAAGCAAAGCCTTCAGCAACATAGTTTGCACCACAATTTCCACCAAAGCAATTTGTGCAAGTGGTTTGCGCCACAACATGCACCAAAATAAAGCCTTCAGCAACATAGCTTGCACCACAATTTGCACCAAAGCAATTTCTGCAAGCGGTTTGCGCCACAATTTCCACCAAAGCAATTTGTGCAAGTGGTTTGCGCCACAACTTGCACCAAAGTAAAGCCTTCAGCAACATAGCTTGCACCACAATTTGCACCAAAGCAATTAGCGCAAGCGGTTTGCGCCACAATTTCCACCAAAGCAGTTTGCACAAGCAGCTTGCGCCACAACTTGCACCAAAGCAAAGCCTTCTACAACATAGTTTGCGCCACAATTTCCACCAAAACAATTTGCGCAATGGTTTGCGCCACAACTTGCACCAAAGCAAAGCCTTCAGCAACATAGTTTGCGCCACAATTTGCACCAAAGCAGTTTGCACAAGCAGCTTGCGCCACAACTTGCACCAAAGCAAAGCTGTCAACAACATAGTTTGCGCCACAACTTGCACCAAAGCAAAGCTGTCAACAACACAGTTGGGGATGATGGGAGTTCCAACGACAGAGCCAATGGGCATCATACTAGAGCCAGTGGGGATGATGGGAATTCCAACCACAGAGTCAACGGGGATCATGGGACTGCCAACATCAAATCCAATGGGATCATATCAGAGTCAATGGGAACCATGGGAGTTCCAACCTCAGAACCAACGGGGTTCATGGGAATTCCCACCGGGCCAACAACTCTGTGACCCGATTCCCTATAAAACAAAACTTAAAGCCATAAACTGTGTGAATATAACAAAAAAGGTTTTTTTTGCAAAAATATGTTACGAATTAAGGCATCTGGAAGGGAGAAAAGCAAAACAAACCCAGACGCCGAGGACAACCGAGGTCCCGGGAGAAGGAGAGCAGAACGGAGAACTAACACAACGGGATCATCATCATCATCATCATCATCATCATCATCATCATCATCATCATCATCATCATCTTTATCACCCGAGTTTATCTGTTTCTGCAACAAATTCGTCTGGAAATGGTAGCAACTGGAAGCTGGGAATGTATCCACTTTGGGTTTTAGTCCGAACTTGAATTATTATTATTATTATTTTTAAAAATACTAGCTGTGCCCTGCCACGCGTTGCTGTGGCCAATTGGAATTGCAGTGAGTAGACTCGCTGCTTGTAAGCCTGGGGGCAGGCGCAGATGTTGCATTCCAGTTTTTGGGGTTTTTTAGGCCCATGGAGGTTGGGGATGTCTGGTTTTGTTGTATGAACCTAGAGACGTGGATGATGGGTTCTGTTATCAAATTTTGAGGTTGGGGGGCCTTTAGTTTTGTTGTTTTGCCCGGTGGAGCGATGCCATTCTCCTTTTATGTATATAGAATAAATATATATATGGAGCAATGCCATTCTCCTTTTATGTATATAGAATAAATATATATATGGAGCAATGCCATTCTCCTTTTATATATATAGACTAGCTGTGCCCGGCCACGCGTTGCTGTGGCAAAGTGGTGGTGGTATTGGTTAAAAATGGTTGTGTAATTTTTATTTGACGTTATTTGTATTTTTAAATTATTTTTATTGTAAGTTATCTTTTTATTTATTATATTTTATTATTTTCTTGTATTGTTTTTAGTTATTTTCTGTTATTATAGTATTTTATTGTATTAATTTTTTAGTGTTTTTAATTATTTTTAGTGTTTTTTAATTATTTTTTATTGGGTTGCTAGGAGACCAAGTTGGAGGAGCTTAGCCTTCTAACCGGCAGCAATTGGATAAAAGCAATTATTCCTCTCCCTCTAATTAGGACTTTATTTTTCTTTTCTTTTTGTTGTATCAACCTAGAGGCTTGGATGATGGGTTGTGTTGTCAAATTTCGAGGTTGGGGGGCCTTTAGTTTTGTTGTTTTGTGGGTCGCCGTGATGCCATCACTCTTTTATATATATAGATATTATTACCTGTCTTCGGTGAGTCTCATCAGAGTCGAACCTCTGGTTGAGAAAACTATGAAGGACATCCTCAGTTGTGGGCTGGAAGAGGATAAATAAACACCGTAAATAAAATACGTACATAATACAGTAGTAATCTATACACAAGTCAAAGTATATGCATTTGTTTGATCCACAAAGGCTCCTACGCGGCTTGACGGATCTGGACCAGACTTGGCATAGATATCCTCCATGATCCAAATTAAAACACCGATGGGGTTTGAACTACAAATCCCATCCCATTTTAAAGCAAGGCCTCCCCAAAGTAATATATATGCAGTGCTCAAGGGCAACCACTAGCCGGCAGCGCATAGCAACAACGCACTCGCTTAACTACACAGGTTACTTATGGGGCAAAGTTAAGGACAAGTATTTCTAATAAATAGTATTAGAAAAGGCACATAACCTACGGTAGTACATAACAAAATGCATGAATTATAATCCTTCCACATTTGGTAATAATAATAATAATAATAATAATAATAATAATAATAATAATAATAATAATTCCAATTATTATCTCTAGGTTGTCCCATGCAATCCTTTGCTCAGCTTCCAGCACAAATTGGCCATGGAGGCATGCTGGAAGACCTATAAATTTCTAATAATAATAATAATAATTTATTATGACACAGCAAACAAGATAAAATCCAGCATATCTATCTTGTTTGCTGTGTCATAATAAAATAATAATAATAATAATAATAATAATAATAATAATAAATAATCCGATTATTATCTCTAGGTTGCCCAATGCAATCCTTTGCTCATCTTCCAGCACAAATTGGCCATGGAGGCATGCTGGAAGACCTATAAAATCCTAATAATAATAATAATAATAATAATAATAATAATAATAATAATAAATAATCCGATTATTATCTCTAGGTTGCCCAATGCAATCCTTTGCTCATCTTCCAGCACAAATTGGCCATGGAGGCATGCTGGAAGACCTATAAAATCCTAATAATAATAATAATAATAATAAATAATCCGATTATTATCTCTAGGTTGCCCAATGCAATTCTTTGCTCAGCTTCCAGTTGAAATTGACCACGGAGATGTGGTGGAAGATCTATGCATTCCTTATTATTATTATTATTATTATTATTATTATTATTATTATATTATTAGTAACTAATTATTATTATAACTAATTAATAATAATCATATTTATTAGCATGTGTTAATAATATACATTATTAGTAATTATTAATTAATTAATTAATTAATTTATTATTGACACAAAGACAAAGCATGACACAATCAAAAAGATATACAGAATCACAAGTCAAACACTTCCCATGCGTTTAGGACTGTATGATGCAATTATTATTATTATTATTATTTATAATATCTTCCCAAGAGCCTCTATATACCACCCCTGAGGTTATTATTATTATTTTATTATGACACAGCAAACATCATATTATTGTTATTATTATTATTATTATTATTATTATTATTATTTTATGACACAGCAAACATCATATTATTATTATTATTATTATTATTATTATTATTATTATTATTAATAATATCTTCCCAAGAGCCTCTATATACCACCCCTGAGGTTATTATTATTATTTTATTATGACACAGCAAACATCATATTATTATTATTATTATTATTATTATTATTATTATTTTATGACACAGCAAACATCATATTATTATTATTATTATTATTATTATTATTATTATTATTATTATTTATAATATCTTCCCAAGAGCCTCTATATACCACCCCTGAGGTTATTATTATTATTTTATTATGACACAGCAAACATCATATTATTATTATTATTATTATTATTATTATTATTATTATTATTATTATTATTATTTTATGACACAGCAAACATCATATTATTTTTATTATTTTTATTATTTTTATTATTATTATTATTATTATTATTATTATTATTATTATTATTTGCATGTATTCACTATGCCGTTAAGCCCAGCAAATGCATCAACATGGAAAAAGCTCTTCAAGGGTGGAAGGGATTTGCGGAGAAAATGATGGAGAGGCTGGATGGCCATCTCTCTGGAGGGGTTTAGTTGTGTTTTGATAGAAACCCCGGCCTGGACTGGATGGCAACGTGAGGTCCCTCCCGACTCTCTCATCTGAAAAATGTATTATTCTGCGCCTCGCCTTTCCCTTCGGATTCCTTGCGCATGAAAACGCACGGCGAGGAAGCGTTTGTTTTGGCCTCTTTGCAAAATGGCCTGGAATTTGCAAAGCGCTCAAGCATTTCTCACTATACGGCAGGTTGCCTCTTCCATTGCAGAATCGGTGCAGACTGATCCCACTTTAAACTGCAACGGTTCAATGCGACCGGGATCCTATAGTTTGGCAAAAGACCTTGGGAAACTACAACTCCCACAACTTCCATAGCATTGAGATTTGGGAGTCAAAGCGGTGTCAATCTGCATTGATTCTACAGTGTAGATGCATCCAGAGGAGGCAAAAAACCTTAGGAAACTACAACTCCCAGGACCTTCATAGCACTAAGCCATAGGAGTCAAAAAGTGGTGTCAATCTGCATTAATCCTACGGTGTGGATGCTTACCTTATAAACTTGTGCGCCAGATGCTCCACAAAGTAGTAGATCTCGCTCCAGTGGTGCAGGACGCTCCCCGATCTGGAATTAAAAATAATTGCAATGAATATTGACTTTAATCATAGATATAATCAAGTAGGAAGCCCACCAATGGATTATTTAAAATGAACATTTTAACATTTTAAAACGACAACTCCCGTGATGCCAATGGGGTCGGAACTGCATTAATTCTACAATGTAGATGCACCTCCCCTTGCAATATATGTGTATTATAAAATATATACATATATTGTGCCCTAGCTGTGCCCGGCCACGCGTTGCTGTGGCAAAATGGTGGTGGTATTGGTTAAAAATTGTTATGTAATTTTTATTTGACATTATTTGCATTTTTTATTAATTTTATTGTAAGTTATATTTTTATTTATTATATTTTATTATTTTCTTGTATTATTTTTAGTTATTTTCTGTTATTATAGTATTTTATTGTATTAATTTTTTAGTGTTTTTTATTATTTTTTATTGGGTTGCTAGGAGACCAAGTGGGCGGAGCTTAGCCTTCTAACTGGCAGCAATTGGATAAAAGCAATTATTCCTCTCTCTCTAATTAGGACTTTATTTTTCTTTTCTTTTTGTTGTATCAACCTAGAGGCGTGGATGATGGGTTGTGTTGTCAAATTTCGAGGTTGGGGGGCCTGTAGTTTTGTTGTTTTGTGGATCGCCGTGATGCCATCACTCTTTTATATATATAGATATATATATATGTACGTTTTGTATAATCCTTTTTTGGATATAAATTTTTGGCAATGTAAGCACTATTTCAAAGCATAGAAACCTTGCAAACATCCATAACCGGAGAAGGGCTGCAGACTTTGCAAGGCACAGTAATGAAAGTGTCGTCAAACTGGATTAACTCTACAGTGTAGATGCATCCTTTGGGGTCATTCTGGGATCCCAGCCTGCAAAAACGCATTGCATCATGCAACATTCATCTCTTTTCCATGGCACCGAATAAAAAATAAAAATACACAAAAACTCTGCAGAATAAAACAATCGGAGCAAAGGCCAAGGGCTGGGAAACATAGCGCAAGCGCTCTTGAAATGCGCCACATAAATCCTTCCTGGCCCTTTTATTTTTCTCCCTTTGGAACAAGTCTCTCCAAACGTCTAATATTACATCTGTTCTCTTTCCAAGGAGACCTTCCCGTACAAAATATTCATAAAATGCATTGCGTTGAAGGTTTGCAAAACTTTTGCAAAAGTTTGCAAAATGGAAGCAAAGGAAGATGCGAAACAAAAACATATCATCTACACTGTAAAATTAATACAGTTTGATACTGCTTTTTAACTCAAAAGGCTATGGAATCCAGTGCATGGCTCCATATCATCTACACTGTGGAATTAATCCAGTTTGATACTGCTTTAACTCACAAGGCTATGGAATCGAGTGCATGGCTCCGTATCATCTACACTGTAGAATTAATCCAGTTTGATATCATTTTAACTCACAAGGCTATGGAATAGAGTTCATGGCTCCGTATCATCTACACTGTGGAATTAATCCAGTTTGATGCCGCTTTAACTCACAAGGCTATGGAATCGAGTGCATGGCTCGTGTCATCTACACTTTAGAATTAATCCAGTTTGATGCTCCTTTAACTCACAAGGCTATGGAATCGAGTGCATGGCTCGTGTCATCTACACTTTAGAATTAATCCAGTTTGATGCCGCTTTAACTCACAAGGCTATGGAATCGAGTGCATGGCTCGTGTCATCTACACTTTAGAATTAATCCAGTTTGATGCTGCTTTAACTCAAAAGGCTATGGAATCGAGTGCATGGCTCCGTTTCATCTACACTGTAGAATTAATCCAGTTTGATACCAAGGCCACAGTTGTAGACGCAATGCAATCTTCTGCACCACCCTTTTGTCTTAAAGAGGTGTATCTACACTGTGGAATTAATCCAGTTTGATGCCGCTTTAACTCACAAGGGTATGGAATCAAGTGCATGGCTCCATATCATCTACACTGTGGAATTAATCCAGTTTGATACTGCTTTAACTCACAAGGCTATGGAATTGAGTGCATGGCTCCGTATCATCTACACTGTAGAATTAATCCAGTTTGATACCACTTTAACTCACAAGGCTATGGAATAGAGTTCATGGCTCCGTATCATCTACACTGTGGAATTAATCCAGTTTGATGCCGCTTTAACTCACAAGGCTATGGAATCGAGTGCATGGCTCCGTATCATCTACACTGTAGAATTAATCCAGTTTGATACCACTTTAACTCACAAGGCTATGGAATAGAGTTCATGGCTCCGTATCATCTACACTGTGGAATTAATCCAGTTTGATGCCGCTTTAACTCACAAGGCTATGGAATCGAGTGCATGGCTCGTGTCATCTACACTTTAGAATTAATCCAGTTTGATGCTGCTTTAACTGAAAAGGCTATGGAATCGAGTGCATGGCTCCATATCATCTACACTGTAGAATTAATCCAGTTTGATATCAAGGCCACAGTTGTAGACGCAATGCAATCTTCTGCACCACCCTTTTGCCGTACGGAAGTGCATCTACACTGTGGAATTAATCCAGTTTGATGCCGCTTTAACTCACAAGGGTATGGAATCAAGTGCATGGCTCCATATCATCTACACTGTGGAATTAATCCAGTTTGCTGCCGCTTTAACTCACAAGGCTATGGAATCAAGTGCATGGCTCCATGCTATAGAATGGTGGGAGTTCTAGTTCGGCAAAGGCACCCAACACTCCTTGCAAAACTAGAAATCCCAGGATCATCTCTTGGCATCAAAAGTGGTCTCAAACTTCAGCAAAACCAGAGTTGCAGATGCAATGCAATCTGCTGTCTTAGGGAGCTGCATCTGCACTGGGGAATTAATGCAGTTTGAGACCCCTTTGATGCTCAGGAGGGATCAATAAACAACCCGTCAATCAGTCATTTCCTGGAAAGTGAGCTTTCTTTCCAAAAACTGCAGGAAAGGGGAAAGTTGCCTTCGGGTTACTCAACCCTTCTTCGTTTCCCAAGAAACTAGAAATCCTGGCCGAGAGAAAGCCCGAGGGAGAGTCTACACAGCAGAACAAAAGCAGTTTGGCACCACTTTCCCAGGGTTTCATAGCACTGAGCCGTGGAGATGATAAGGTCCGCTCCGGGTTCTAGTCCGAACTGTTTGAGGTGTTTGACTTGTAGGTTTATGTCTCTCGTTGTACATACTATGTTTTATCCCAGAAATTAATGTAAACGTTATGATGTTTTGATGTTATAATTTCATTTGGGAGAGGGAGCAGGATACAAATAAAGTTCCTTATTGTTGTTGTTTTTGTTATTATAATTATTATAACAAAGGAAGGGGAAGGAAGGTATCATAGAAGAATAGAATAATAACAATACATGATGATGATGATAATAATAATAACAACAACAACAAATTCTAATACTAATAATACATAGCCATTTTGAGTCTCCTTATGGAGAGAAAAAGCAGGGTATAAATATAACAATAATAACAACAATACATAATAATAATAATAATAATAATAATAATAATACATTGCCACTTTGAGTCTCCTTATGGAGAGAAAAAGCAGGGTATAAATATAACAATAATAACAACAATACATAATAATAATAATAATAATAATAATAATAATAATAATAATAATAAAATATTGCCACTTTGAGTCTCCTTATGGAGAGACAACCAGGGTATAAATATAACAATAATAATAACAATACATAATAATAATAATAATAATAATAATAAATACTAATACTAATAATACATTGCCACTTTGAGTCTCCTTATGGAGAGACAACCAGGGTATAAATATAACAATAATAATAACAATACATCATAATAATAATAATAAATACTAATACTAATAATACATTGCCACTTTGAGTCTCCTTATGGAGAGAAAAAGCAGGGTATAAATATAACAATAATAATATTAATAATAATACATTCTAATACTAATAATACATAGCCACTTTGAGTCTCCTTATGGAGAGAAAAAGCAGGGTATAAATAATAATAATAGTAAATAATAATAATAATAATAATAATAATAATACATTCTAATGCTAATAATGCGTAGCCACTTTGAGTCTCCTTATGGAGAGAAAAAGCAGGGTGTAAATAATAATAATAATAATAATAACAATACATAATAATAATAATAATAACAACAACAACAACAATACATTGCCCCTTTGAGTCTCCTTATGGAAAGAAAACCAGGCTATTAATATAACAATAATAATAACAATATATAATAATAATAATAATAATAATAATAATACATTCCAATACTAATAATACATAGCCGCTTTGAGTCTCCTTATGGAGAGAAAAAGCAGGCTATAAATTATTATTATTATTATTATGTATTGTTATTATTATTGAATTATTAATTAATATTATTATTGTATTATTAATGTATTATTACTAATGTATTATTTATAATAATACATTCTAGTACTAGTAATAGATACCTAGTCGCTTTGAGTCTTCTTACGGGGAGAAAAAGGGGGATATTAATAAATATAAATATAATAATAATAATAATAATAATAATAATAATAATATATTCCAGTACTAGTAATAGATACCTAGTCGCTTTGAGTCTTCTTACAGGGAGAAAAAGGGGGATATTAATAATAATAATAATAATAATAATAATAATATATTCCAGTACTAGTAATAGATACCTAGTCGCTTTGAGTCTTCTTACGGGGAGAAAAAGGGGGATATTAATAAATATAATAATAATAATAATAATAATAATAATAATAATAATAATAATAATATATTCCAGTACTAGTAATAGATACCTAGTCGCTTTGAGTCTTCTTACAGGGAGAAAAAGGGGGATATTAATAAATATAATAATAATAATAATAATAATATATTCCAGTACTAGTAATAGATACCTAGTCGCTTTGAGTCTTCTTACGGGGAGAAAAAGGGGGATATTAATAAATATAATAATAATAATAATAATAATAATAATAATAATATATTCCAGTACTAGTAATAGATACCTAGTCGCTTTGAGTCTTCTTACAGGAAGAAAAAGGGGGATATTAATAAATATAATAATAATAATAATAATAATATATTCCAGTACTAGTAATAGATACCTAGTCGCTTTGAGTCTTCTTACGGGGAGAAAAAGGGGGATATTAATAAATATAATAATAATAATAATCATAATAATAATAATAATAATATATTCCAGTACTAGTAATAGATACCTAGTCGCTTTGAGTCTTCTTACAGGGAGAAAAAGGGGGATATTAATAAATATAATAATAATAATAATAATAATAATAATTCTTTCTGTGGCTGTGAGCAGTGCGCAGGCATGGCCATGCGCTGGAAGGTCTGCTTATGCTGCGAACGCACAGGATGCGGTCAAGCGGGCCCATGGTGCGAGTGCTGCCAAGGATCCGGGCCTTTCCCTGCAAGATCCTCTCTCCGTCTTATGCAACCCAATGGCACCGGGTCAACTCCGGGGTAAATATTGTGAGTAAGCATTTTCTCTCCCCTCTGGATCCCATTAAAAGCCCCCAGAGAGAAAGGGGAGGGGGGGGAGGGCCCATGTGCCGCGCATTAAACCGGGAACAAAGAAAAAGTGACTCAAAGTCCAAAAGCAAAAAGAGGGGGAGATGCAGAATACTGTATAAATATATATATATATATTTCAAAACAATGCGCTTTCCAACACACGGAGCGAGCCAGGGCTTTCTTTCTTCTGCAACATCTGCTAGACCCCAAGGAGCCTTCCTCCAACCAAACCGGGCCAGAGGAATGTCTTGCAAGAATAATGATAATAATAATAATGCAAGGCGACTTAGGAAGTGGTCGCTTTTAGGGAAAGGGAAAGAATTTGCAGAGAGAGCCCAAAATGCATATGACAAAAAACCAGTACAAGAAAGCCGCACTACAAACTAGAGCTGTGACAGCTGGCACCACAAAACACTGCATGGAAAGTTCCTTGACAAAATTGAAGGAAAAGCTGATAAGGAGAAGACCTGGCTCTGACTCACGAATGGGACCCTGAAGGAGGAGACAGAAGGCCTGATCCTTGCAGCCCAGGAGCAAGACATCAGGACAAAGGCAAATAATAATAATAATAATAATAATAATAATAATAATAATAATAATAGAAGACCTGGCTCTGGCTCACGAATGGGACCCTGAAGAAGGAGACAGAAGGCCTGATCCTTGCAGCCCAGGAGCAAGACATCAGGACAAAGGCCATTAATAATAATAATAATAATAATAATAATAATAATAGAAGACCTGGCTGTGGCTCACGAATGGGACCCTGAAGGAGGAGACAGAAGGCCTGATCCTTGCAGCCCAGGAGCAAGACATCAGAACAAAGGCAATTAAAGCCAAGATCGAAAAATCAGCTGATGACCCAAAATGCAAGGAAGCGGATGAAACTATGGATCATATCCTCAGCTGCTGTGAGAAAATCGCACAGACAGACTACAAACAGAGGCACAACTACGTGGCCCAAAGGATTCATTGGAACTTATGCCTCAAGTACCACCTCCCAGCAGCAAAGAACTGGTGGGATCACAAACCTGCAAAAGGCTTGGAAAATGAGCACGCAAAGATACTGTGGGACTTCCGAATCCAGACTGACAAAGTTCTGGAACACAACACACCAGACATCACAGTTGTGGAGAAGAAAAAGGTTTGGATCATTGACCAGGTGACAGTCGTGTTGACGAAAAAAAACAGGAAAAACTCAGCCACTCTCAGGACTTCAAGATCGAACTGCAAAGACTCTGGCAGAAACCAGTGCAGGTGGTCCCAGTGGTGATGGGCACACTGGGTGCCGAGCCAAAAGATCTCAGCCGGCAGTTGGAAACAATAGACATTGACAAAATCACGATCTGCCAACTGCAAAAGGCCACCCTGCTGGGATCTGCACTCATCATCCGAAAATACATCACACAGTCCTAGACACCTGGGATGGCGACATCAATGATCCAAACCTTTTTCTTCTCCACAACTGTGATGTCTGGTGTGCCTTAACATAGAACAGAGGCAAAGACAAACTCAGGCTCCGAGCTGGCCTGGAACTCATGACCTCCTGGTCAGAGTGATTTGTTGCAGCTGGCTGCAGCTGGATGCTCACCAGCATGTGCGGGGTGCTGGTTTTTGCCTGCAGCCCGACCAGGTCCCATGAGTTCTTTCCTTGTGCAGCTACTTACTTACTTGTCGAGCACGAAGTAGAGGTCGAACCCCCCGTAGCAGGGGAAACCTTTACCTTTTACTATATACATATGATATTGATAATAATATTATCATTTTATACAATATAATATTAATAATAATACCATATAATATTAATTACAGTAGAGTCTCACTTATCCAAGCTAAATGGGCCGGCAGAAGCTTGGATAAGCGAATATCTTGGATAATAAGGAGGCATTAAGGAAAAGCCTATTAAACATCAAATTAGGTTATGATTTTACAAATTAAGCACCAAAACATCATGTTATACAACAAATTTGACAGAAAAAGTAGTTCAATACGCAGCAATGTTATGTTGTAATTACTGTATTTACGAATTTAGCACCAAAAGATCATGATATATTGAAAACATTGACTACAAAAATGGCTTGGATTATCCAGAGGCTTGGATAAGCAAGGCTTGGATTAGTGAGACTCTACTGTATATGTTATATATTACATATAATGTTACAGTATAGTGGTATAGTTCAATATAGTAATATATAAGGCTAATATTGTGCTATGCTAATAATATAACATATTGTATGTACATACAGCTGCTCTGAGTTCCCTTCGGGGTGAGAAGGTTGGAATATAAATGTAGTAAATAAATGTAGTAAATTAATAAATAAATAATTTTGGACTTAGGCTCGCCCAAAGTCTGAAATGACTTGAAGACACACAACAACAACAATCCCTATTAACCTGACTCCTATAAGGCCAACATTCAATGCCTTAACACAGCACTGAGGCAAAGACAAACTCAGGCTCCAAGCTGGCCTGGAACTCATGACCTCACCCCAAAGGGGACTCAGGGCGGATCACATTGTACACACATAAGGCAAACATTCAATGCCATATAACATAGAACAGAGACAGACGCAGAGGCAATTTAAACCTTCTCCAGCTTCCAGCTTCCTGGGGGTCTGCTTGATTCTGGCCACAGGGGGAGCAGCTGCTTCATCATCCACTGTGACAGCACTTCCTTATTCCAATGGCGGCTGGATGATTTTTATAGTGTCATAAATTAGCCTCCCCACAACAACAACAATCCCTATTAACCTGACTCCTATAAGGCCAACATTCAATGCCTTAACACAGCACTGAGGCAAAGACAAACTCAGGCTCCAAGCTGGCCTGGAACTTATGACCTCTTGGTCAGAGTGATTTGTTGCAGCTGGATGCTCACCAGCTTGTGCGGGGCTGCTGGTTTTTGCCTGCAGCCCGACCAGGTCCCATGAGTTCTTTCCTTGTGTACCTACTTACTTACTTGTCGAGCACGAAGTAGAGGTCGAAGCCCCCGTAGCAGGGGAAACCTTTACCTTTTACTATATACATATGATATTGATAATAATATTATCATTTTATACAATATAATATTAATAATAATACCATATAATATTAATTATATGTTATATATTACATATAGTGTTACAGTATAGTGGTATAGTTCAATATAGTAATATATAATGCTAATATTGTGCTATGCTAATAATATAACATATTGTATCTACATACAGCTGCTCTGAGTTCCCTTCGGGGTGAGAAGGGTGGGATATAAATGTGGGATATAAATGTAGTAAATTAATAAATAAATAATTTTGGACTTAGGCTCGCCCAAAGTCTGAAATGACTTGAAGACACACAACGACAACAATCCCTATTAACCTGACTCCTATAAGGCCAACATTCAATGCCTTAACACAGCACTGAGGCAAAGACAAACTCAGGCTCCAAGCTGGCCTGGAACTTATGACCTCCTGGTCAGAGTGATTTGTTGCAGCTGGATGCTCACCAGCTTGTGCGGGGCTGCTGTTTTTTGCCTGCAGCCCGACCAGGTCCCATGAGGTCTTTCCTTGTGCACCTACTTACTTACTTGTCGAGCACGAAGTAGAGGTCGAAGCCCCCGTAGCAGGCGGACCCTCCTCCTCCTCCTCCTCCTCCTCCTCCGTCGGGCTGCTTCTTGGCCTCTACAACCAGGAGCAGGTTTGCAACGAGGAGGAGGAGGAGGACGCCTGGCGCCGCCATCCTATGCATCCAAAGCAGAGATCCAGAGAGATGCAACCAGAGAGAGGCTTCTTTCCAGCCGGGCCCGGGGCTCCTCTATCTCCAAGCCATCCAGAAAAATATATATTTTTTTATAAAAAATAATAATCTTCAAAATAATTTTTATAAAATGTTTTCAAAGTCCCAATCCCAACTTTCCTTTGTTGTTTTCCACCCAAGGCTTTGACTCCTCCTCCTCCTCCTTCTTCTTTTTCTTCTTCTTTTTCTCCAACTTTTGCAAAAGTTTGGGGTCTCTTTTGTCCAAAAACTGCTCAGAGAAGGACGTTTCCTGGCTTCCTCGCGGTGCCCCAGATTGGGGAGAAAGTGGGAAGGCTCGTCTCTCGCTCTCTCTTTTTTTTTTTTTCACCTCTCCTTTTGCATTTTTTCCCCCATCCCTTCTTTGCAGCTGGGATTCTTTCTTTCTTTCTTTCTTTCTTTCTTTCTTTCTTTCTTTCTTTCCTTTCCCCGGGCAAAATTAGGAAGCAAGCGCGCGCCACCTCCTGGCCAAGGCCGGTAATGCAGGCGCTTCTGGGTTGAATGTTTTTTGGCTAAATTATATCAATAAAAGTATAAAAGTGTGTATAATTATATAATTATATTTACTATCAAATAGTTGTTTTCATTTATTATTACTATTATTTAGTAATAGTTTATCTATATAACAATACTGATAAATAATTTTCATATCATTACTTTATTAATAAAATATTATTAAATGATAACAATAAATAAAAACATTATTTGATAATGAATCATAATATATAAATAAAATATTACCCAATACAGTAGAGTCTCACTTATCCAAGCCTCGCTTATCCAAGCCTCTGGATAATCCAAGCCATTTTTGTAGTCAATGTTTTCAATATTTTGGTGATATTTTGGTGCTAAATTCATAAATACAGTAATCACAACATAACATTACTGCATATTGAACTACTTTTTCTGTCAAATTTGTTGTAAAACATGATGTTTTGGTTCTTAATTTGTAAAATCATCACCTAATTTGATGTTTAATAGGCTTTTCCTTAATCCCTCCTTATTATCCAAGATATTCGCTTATCCAAGCTTCTGCTGGCCCGTTTAGCTTGGATAAGTGAGATTCTACTGTAATAACAATAATAATAAAACAATTACTATTTAACAATATTATATAGATAAAATATTACAGTAACCTTCGAACTTGCAACTATTATTCCTATTGATAGAGTGTAACCTTGACCATCGCCATTCCAATTCATTTAGTCCAGTGGTTGAATAAATTATACATTGAGTCAATTATACATTGACTCCAGTATAAGCCGAGGGTGGTAAATTTCAGAAATAAAAATAGAAACCAATAAAATAACATTAATTGACGCATCAGTAGGTTAAATGTTTTTGAATATTGACATCAAGCTCAAATTTAAAATAAGACTGTCCAACTCTGATCCAATCATTATTCTCATCTTCTTCCATGTAAATGTGCTTATGTAGCCTTTTAATAATAATAGAGTAAAATAATACATGTAATAATAATAATAATAATAATAATAATAATAATTAATACAGGAAAATAATACATGTAATAATATATAGAGTAAAATAATAAATGTAATAAGACCAGAGTGAAATAATAAATGTATTACTAATAATAGAGTAAAATAAATAGTAGCAACAATAACAGAGAAAAATAATAAATGTAGTAATACCAATAATAATAGAGAAAAATAATAAATGTAATAATACCAGTGATAATAGAGAAAAATAATAACTGTAATAATACCAATAATAATAGAGAAAAATAATAAATGTAATAATACCAATGATAATAGAGAAAAATAATAAATGTAATAATACCAATAATAATAGAGAAAAATAATAAATGTAATAATACCAATAATAATAGAGAAAAATAATAAATGTAATAATACCAATAATAATAGAGAAAAATATTAAATGTAATAATACCAATAATAATAGAGAAAAATAATAAATGTAGTAATACCAATAATAATAGAGAAAAATAATAAATGTAGTAATACCAATAATAATAGAGAAAAATAATAAATGTAGTAATACCAATAATAATAGAGAAAAATAATAAATGTAATAATACCAATAATAATAGAGAAAAATAATAAATGTAGTAATACCAATAATAATAGAGAAAAATAATAAATGTAATAATACCAATAATAATAGAGAAAAATATTAAATGTACCATATATTCTTGAGTATAAGCTGACCCAAATATAAGCCAACCAGGACCCTCACCCGAGTATAAGCCGAGGGGGCTTTTTCAGTCTTAAAAAAGGGCTGGAAAACTATGCTTATACTCGAGTATATACAGTAACTATCTAATTTGCAGGATATATTGTCATTCACAGGACCAAATTCGGCACAAATACCCAATACTGTACACCTAGATTTGAATACTGGTGGGGTCAGGTGGGTTGATTTTGTCATTTGGGAGTTGTGGTTGCTGGGATTTATAGTTCACCTACCATCAAAGTGCCCCTTGAACCCCACTGATTTAGAACAAAGAAGCATCTAAACCTAATGAAAACAATTGCAATGAAACATCTACATAGTGATTGAAAAAAGACAGCCTTTTGCACAATTATTTTGGCATATGTTTTTTATTGATTTCCATGACATATTTGGGAAGAAAATACAATTTAATGGTTAACCTTTAAAGTAGTTCCATTACACACCATAGTTACTCCGTCCAAGAAAGAAAGTAGTTACAGAGAAGCCCAGTGTTTGCAATGCGAGTCTGCAAGTCTCTGGCCTTTTCATGCATTTCTTTGAAAGGCTTCCAGGTCAGTGGGGTTTGGGAGTCCGCTCCGGGTTTTAGTCCGAACTTTAACAAATTTATCCAATAAGAAAAAAAAACTATTTTAGACATTGTAGGTTTTTAGTCTGGACTTTAACAAAGTTATCCAACAAATATAATTTAAAAAATCATTCAAAAATAGGAGCAAAACATATTTTGGAAATCTTAGTCTTTGGAGTTTGCTTGGGTTTTAGTCCGAACTGTAAATAATTTTATCCAATAGATAACAGATTAACATTCTTTTAGATTATTTTAAACCAACAAGTTTGTTCAAAAGAGGAGGAAAAAAAAACATTTTGAAGAACATTTTGAAGTTGTTAAGTCCGCTTTGGGTTTTAGTCCAAACTTTAATGAAGCCATTCAATTAGGTGAAAAACAGTTTTGGTGATTGAAGTCGTTAAGTTTGGTTTTGGGTTTTAGCCCGAACGTTAATGAAGCCATTCTATTGGGAGGGGAAAACGTTTTTGGAGATTGAAGTTTTTAACTTTGGGTTGGGTTTTAGTCCAAACTTTAATGGGACTGGGAACGAGTCCAAACTTTAATGAAACTGTTCAATTAGGAAAAAAAAAAAACAGGTTAGTCTCATTAATTTTTTTTAGTCCGGGTTGGGTTTTAGTCCGAACTTTAATGGATTTATCCAAACAGGGTAGAAAGATCAATTTTGGAGATTGGAGTCTTTAGAGTCCGGTTTGGGTTTTAGTCCGAACTTTAATGGATTTATCCAAACATGGTAAAAATAACAATTTTAGTGATTGGAGTCTTTAGAGTCCGGTTTGGGTTTTAGTCCGAACTTTAACAAACTCATCCAATGAGAAACCCTGGAATTGGTTGAACTCCACGGGGCTGCCCAATGGGCTGAATCTTAAAAAGTGGCTTTTGAATGTTTCGAATCAATAAACCCCGGAGCGGATTCGCAGCCCGACTGACTCGGAGTCTGGAGAGGACCGGAGGGCGAGGCGGGCGCTTCGTCCGGCTAGAAGACGGAGACTCCGCCGCACAAGTTCACGTTCAGGATGAGGAGGTTGATCCCGGCACAAGCCCGGCCTCCCACTAATGGAGGCGGCCCTGCAGGGAGAGAAAGGAGAACAAAGTCACCAAACCCCAGTCTGGCCTTGGATGCTAAGCAGGGTCAGCCCCGGATGGAGCTCGGAGGGGAGACCGCCCATGCAAGTCTTTGCGCTCTATGTGAGCAAAAGCACCTCTGAGTTGCCTTTGCCTAAGGAAATCCCACTTAGGGCAAGGCCAGATACACTAAAAGCACCAGATTTCAGCTAAGCTAAGCAGGGTCAGGCCTGGATGGCGCTTGGAGGGGACACCGCTCATGAAGACTATGCACTTTGTGCTAGCAAAAACACCTCTGGGTTTCATTTGCCTAAGGAAATCCCACTTAGGGCAAAGCCAGATACACTAAAAGCACCAGATTTCAGCTAAGCTAAGCAGGGTCAGGCCTGGATGGCGCTTGGAGGGGAGACTGCCAATACATGTCTTTGTGCTCTATGCTAGCAAAAGCACCTCTGAGCTCCATTTGCCTAAAGAAATCCCTAAAAAAATGTATAGGGCATACATTAAAGGTGCAAGTTCTTATTGCATTTTGGATGCTAAGCAAGGTCAGGCCTGGATGGCGCTTGGAGGGGAGACCGTCCATGCAAGCCTATCATCGCTATTGCTAGCAAAAGCACCTCTGAGTTGCCTTTGCCTAAGGAAATCCCACTTAGGGCAAAGCCAGATACACTAAAAGCACCAGATTTCAGCTAAGCTAAGCAGGGTCAGGCCTGGATGGCGCTTGGAGGGGAGACCGCCAATGCAAGTCTATGTGCTCTATGCTAGCAAAAGCACCTCCGAGCCCCATTTGCCCCATTTTGGGCAAGACCAAATACCCTAAAAGCACCAGATCCTGCCTGATTATGGAAGCTCAGCAGGGTCAGCCCCGGATGGCGCTTGGAGGGGAGACCGTCAATGCAAACCAGGTGTTGCAAGCTCTATTGCAGAGGAAGGGACTGGCAAAATGCATCTCCGAGTCTTCTTTACCTAAGAAAACCCCAACAAATGCATAGGGTATGCATTAAAGGCGCTAGATCCTATCTCACATTGGATGCTAAGCAGGGCCAGGCCTGGATGGCACTTGGATGGGAGACCGTCAGTGCAAGCCTATAAGCTCTTTACTAGCAAAAGCACCTCTGAGCTTCATTGGCCGAAGGAAACCCCATTTAAAGCAGGACTAAAAACCCTAAAAGCAGCAGATCCCAGCTCAGCTAAGCAGGGTCAGCCCTGGATGGTGCTTGGATGGGAGACCGCCTGGTGCTGTGAGCTCTATTTCCTATTATCTAAGGAAATCTATAATAATAATAATAATAATAATAATAATAATAATAATAATAATAGTAATAATTCTAGGCAGACTCACTTGGGTATTCCGTAGCCCAGTAGGTGGTCAAGCCTCTGCAAATGGCCTGGATCGGGGCCCCGAGGGTGGCCACGTTGGAGACCAGCTGGCGAGAAATCCCATAACTTCTGCTAATGGAGTGGATCGGGTGGCCCTGTGTGGAGCGCATGGAAAGAGAAATTCACCTTCATTGGTAGAAATTATAGTTCACCTACATCCAGAGAGCACGGTGAACACAAATATTAATTACTAGCTGTGCCCGGCCACGCGTTGCTGTGGCAAAGTGGTGGTGGGATTGGTTAAAAATTGTTGTGTAATTTTTATTTGACGTTATTTGCATTTTTTAATCAATTTTATTTTAAGTTATATTTTTATGTATTATATTTTATTATTTTCTTGTATTATTTTTAGTTATTTTCTGTTATTATGGTATTTTATTGTATTAATTTTTAGTTTTTTTATTATTTTTTTGGGGTTGCTAGGAGACCAAGTTGGAGGAGCTTAGCCTGCTAACTGGCAGCAATTGGATAAAAACTATTATTCCTCTCTCTGTAATTAGGACTTCATTTTTCTTTTCTTTTTGTTGTATCAACCTAGAGCCGTGGATGACGGGTTGTGTTGTCAAATTTCGAGGTTGGGTGGCCTGTAGTTTTGTTGTTTTGTGGGTCGCCGTGATGCCATCACTCTTTTATATATATAGATATGTAATATTACTAATAATATTATGGTATAGTGGTATAGTGCAATATAGTAATATATAATACTACTAGCTGTGCCCGGCCACGCGTTGCTGTGGCTTTTTTTAGGTGGCTCCATGTCTTAGAGGGGGGAAATCCTCTGTTGGGAGGTGTTAGGTGGCCCTGATTGTTTCCTGGATGGAATTCCTTTGTTTTCAGAGTGTTGCTCTTTATTTTGTGTTTTGAGATGAGAGAGTGATAAGTACCAAATGGGTTTGGACCTTCAAAGAGTGGGTGTTTCCCTGTTTTTTTTTGGGGGGGGTGTCCTTTGTTGAGTGTAAGAACGTAGAGACGTGGATGAGGGGTTGTGTTGTCAACTTTCTAGGTTGGGGGGCCTTTAGTATTGTTGTTTTGCCCAGTGGAGCAACACCATTATCCTTTTATATATATAGAAGATTATTGTGCTACGCAGATGGTATAATATATTGTACGTCAATATAACTTGTAAGCCCTTCGGGGTGAGAGAGGGCGGGGTATAAATGTAGTAAACAAACAAACAAATAAATAAATAAAATATTATAGATTAAATGTAATCTTACTAATGATATTACAGTATAGTGGTATCGTGCAATATAAGGCCTTTTCCTCATAACCCGGGCACCGCCGGGTCCCCAAGATAGTGAGTTATGAAGGGTGAAGGCAGGGTGTAATAATAATAATAATAACTTTATTTTTATACCCCGCCTCCATCTCCCCGAAGGGGACTCAGGGCGGCTTACATGGGGCCAAGCCCGAATAAAAACAGTAGCAGTATAAAACACAGCAATAGACAACAACTTGCACAATAAAAAAAATAAAAAATAAAAATAAAACATTAGCCAATAAAAAACAAGAACTAACAAAAACATGGATTAAAACTGAGAGATTGTAAAAGTAGACTGGGTAAAGTGCACCATATAAATATTGTAGACACAAGGTGACTGATAAAGTGCTGCAAATTCTGGAAGCGCAAATTGGGATGGGAATAGACCCTGTGTATATGATGATGATGATGATGATGATGATGATGATGCTTTGGTTTGCAATTTAATTAATTCCCTCCTGACATAAGAAAGCAATACCGAATGCAAGATGCAAACGAGCGATGCAAAGGATGCAAAATGCAAAGGCAAAGCACGTGCTGTGACAAAGGGCGGGTTTTTTTCCGCCACAAGGGGGCGCTCTTGGAAAGAAAATGTTTCCTGCTTTAATTCCCTAAATGTGTGAGTTTTGCAAATGGTTTTCCCTTCTGCAAGGAGTGCCTTTGGTTCCCCTCTTTGGGTTTCCCTGCCTGGCTAAAGCCCAGTTCCACCGACCTCATTGGTCATTTGGTCCAGCTGCGATATATTTGGGAAGTTATTCCGGTTCATCCGAGATACGACGCATATCCTCTTGTAAGGCATGTGGTAGGCGATCATGCCCTGGGAGAGAAAAACAAACAAACAAACAAGAGTAGCATGAGCATCGGAAGCGGCTGAGAGAGTGAGACCTTTGCTTTCTTGCATGGATTTATTTATTTATGTATTTATTTCAATCATTTATACCCCGCCCTTCTCACCCGAGGATTTGGATTCATGCACAAAATTACAACTCGGAAGAGCATCCTTCCTCTGGACAAGAAAAAACCCAAGTTTATATGATTATATGAAGTTTTTAAAAAAGAGGCGGAATGGCCATCTGTCAGGAGGGATTGCATTGTGCTTTACTTTATGGCAGAAGGGGGGTCAGACTGGATGGCCTTTGGGGGTCCCACTTAACTCAAGGAGTCTGCGATATAGATCTATCATATCTACCTATCTCAATTATATCTATTGAATATATCTATCATATCTATCTCAGTCATCTCTTTCTCTCTCTGTCAATCATAGCTATCCTATTTGGATGGCCATCTGTCAGGAGGGCTTGAATTGTGTTTTTATGGCGGGAGGAGGTCAGACTGGATGGCCTTTGGGGATCGCACCCAACTCAAGGAGTCTTTGATATATATCGATCATGTCTACCTATATCTATCATATCTCTCTATCTCACTCATTTCTCTCTCTCTGTCAATCATATCTATCCTATCTGGATGGCCATCTGTTGGGAGGGCTTGGCTTGTGCCTTCCTTTGTGGCAGGAGGGGGTCAGACTGGGTGGCCTTGAGAGGTCCCTTCCGGCTCAAGGAGGCCTGGCTTACGCTGTTGTAGTCCACGATGGCGTTGCTGGAGTGGGGCCCGGCGTAGATGTTGAAGGCGGCCACGTTGGTGTGGTGGTTGATGTTGACCGTCTGGTAGACCGTGCTCCCCTGGTTGTCCTTGTTAATCAGCTGGATGGCCTGGGAACAAAGGGACCGAGGAGGGCATTGCGGTGCATGGAGGCAGACCATCTAGGGGTGGGCTAGATGACCTCAAGGGGACCCTATAGAAAAGGCTGCCCCACACAATGACCAATGTCCTTGTAAAGGTTGCTAATTTTGACTGCCACCAATTTGGAAAGATGCAACCACCAAAGAGGGAGGAGACCTTTCACTTTTACTTCTTTCTTCTTCTACTTATTCACTTTAGATGGTAGCGTAACTTGGTTCAGAATATATATGACAGAGGCTTAGATTTTGGAACAACAACAACAAGTTTATTCAGGCACAGAGCTTAGTGGTTACAATATTGTTTCTCACTGAGAAGTATTCTTATTAACAGTTACAATTCTAGAATAAGATGAATCAACTCTCTAAAGTATCACTTCCTTTACCTAAGGTAGTTAAACCCTATTCCTCTGCCACTTTTATACCACAGTCACCCCTGTGATATGCTATCACAGATTCTCTGTTCCTTACCAGGACACAGATTATACCAAATAAGTCACCAAACTTATTTTAAACAAACTCAAAATGTACAATTGAGTCCCCTTGATCCCATC
>NW_026943819.1:30321202-30441158 GCF_035594765.1 Anolis carolinensis
GTTTGTGATGACAACCACTGTACAGTATATAATAAATGTTCATTTTTTTGTTCAACAATAAATGTGAATTCTTCTTCATGGAAAAATAAGACACCCCCTGAAAATAAGACCTAGAGCATCTTTGGGAGCAAAAATTAATATAAGACACTGTCTTATTTTCGGGGAAACACAGGTAAAGGTAAAGGTTTTCCCCTGACGTTAAGTCCAGTTGTGACCGACTCTGGGAGTTGGTGCTCATCTCCATTTCTAAGCTGAAGAGCCGCCGTTGTCTGTAGACACCTCCAAGGTCATGTGGCCATTGGCATGACTGCATGGAGCGCTGTTACCTTCCCACCGGAGCAGTACCTATTGATCTACTCACATTGGCATGTTTTCGAACTGCTAGGTTGGCAGGAGCTGGGGTTAACAGCGGGCGCTCATTCCGCTCCCAGGATCTGAACCTGAGACTTTAACACACTGCGCCACCAGGGGCCTTATATATATATATATATATATAGATAGATAGATAGATAGATAGATAGATTATCTATATATATAAAATGTACTGTCCACTTGTTGTATAATATATGAGTTTTGGGAGAGGAGCGTATTATATGATATGTATTATATTACACATTATATATATATTATGTGACATTGCTGTATTACATATGATATAATGTGCTCTTCTCCCAAAGCATAAATTGCATGTTTTAGGCCATGTGTGTTCTCCCCAAGGTGTGCCCAATGAAGGCTGTTTGCTCGGAGACGAAAGCGCCCGGTTGTGGGGGTTTGTCTTGCGGGCGTTGGCTTCCTCGGTGGGCAGCTCCACTTGAGTGTCATCCCTCCTAAGCCCAGGGCAAATATTTGGCCCAAGTGCCTGGATTAACAACACTCGGCATTTGAAAAATGTTCTGTTCCTGGTTTGAGAGGGTTATTCCCGATTCATTGTGCGGTCCTGCCTTGGAAAGGAGTTGTTCCACTCCAGAAACTTCGTTGTTTTCAAAGACTCAATGAGAAATGCATTGTGTAATGAAGTACGAATTTTTGGTTTGCAGATGTTATGTTTAATTGTGTGTTTATGTTTTAAAAGGGTAAGTATTACAGTTATTGCATCTCAGCACTCGGAGGCTGGTTGCCATGGAGAAGTAGGCGGAGCCAGCTGCCGTTTGTTGAAGAAGTACAGAGTTTAAAAAAGGGATTCAGTCTGTGCTCTGATGAGGCACAGGGAAGATTGATCCTAGATTGAGGGGATCAAGGAGACTCAATTGTTCATTTTGAGTCGGTTTAAAATAAGTTTGGTGACTTATTTAATGTAGTCTGTGTCCTGGTAAGGAACAGAGATTCTGTGATCGTATCACAGGGGTGACTGCGGTTTAAAAGTAGCAGAGAAAGAAGTGACACTTAGAGTTTGACTCATCTCATTCTAGTATTGTAACTGTTAAATAAAATACCTCTAAGTGAGAAACAGTGGAGGCCATTCAGACCTAAACCCTGCAAACGCTTCTGAAACTTGGAAGCCAAAAGGCTCCCACTTATGCAGCCGGGTGGGATTTTTTTGTCTGATGCAGAAGAGCCGGGTTCGAATCAAGCCAAGCAGACATGCAGGGCCTTTGCATGGGTTGCCAGTGATGCCACACATGCAAACTTATTTTGCCTGTACATATCAGTTTTCAAACCAAGCCCATGGCTAAAGGAAAACACAATCAAAGCCCTCCCGACAGATGGCCACCCACTTTTTCCAAGAGACATGGCAGATTGGTAGACCAATATATACAGTAGAGTCTCACTAATCCAAGCCTCGCTTGTCCAAGCCTCTGGATAATCCAAGCCATTTTTGTAGTCAATGTTTCCAATATATCGTGGTATTTTGGTGCTAAATTCGTAAATACAGTAATTACAACATAACATTACTGAGTATTGAACTACTTTTTCTGTCAAATTTGTTGTATAACATGAAGTTTTGGTGCTTAATTTGTAAAATCATAACCTAATTTGATGTTTAATAGGCTTTTCCTTGATCAGTCCTTATAATCCAAGATATTCGCTTATCCAAGCTTCTGCTGGCCCGTTTAGCTTGGATTAGTGAGACTCCACTGTAATATGTATGTGTGTATATAGATAGATATGAAATCGATAAATAGATATGATAGATATATCATAAAATTATAGATTTGGAAGAGAACCCAAAAGGCCATCCAGTCGAACCCCTTCTGTCATACAGGAAGACACAATCAAAGCCCTCCCGACAGATGGCCACCCAGCCTATATTGACAATATATAGATGATAGATAGATAGAGATAGAGATATCATAAAATCATAGATTTGGAAGAGAACTCAAGGAAGGAGTCATCCACCTCCCCCTTCTGGCATAAAGGAAGACACCATTAAAGCCTTTCTGACAGATGGCCATCCAGCCCGAGATATGGCAAATCAGTAGACAGATATTGTTTGTGTATGTATATATGTGTATGTGTATATATATATAAGCATATGTGTGTATGTATATATGTATGTACTGTGTATGCATGTATATGTGTATATGTGTGTATATATATATGTGTGTGTGTGTGTGTATGGTATGTGTATGTACACACATGTACACACATTCATATATATACGGATACACAGACATACATATATATACGTATAATGGTGGATATACCATAAAATCATAGATTTGGGAAAGAACCCATTCTGTCATGCAGGGAGATGCCATCAAATCCCTCCCGACAGATGGCCAGCCAGCTTTGCTTCAAAACTTCTAGCATTTCCATGTAATTGAAGGCAGTTTGCCCAAAAGCTTATGATAGTGGAGTCGATGCCCAACATCTCTGTCCAGAGATGGTGGTTTTGAGCTGAAAAACCTAGCAGAGCCCTGCAAAACCGTGGGATTGAACCAGCTGTGGGATGGGAACGGGGCCAAGGAATAAGCGACACAGGCTTGCTCATTCTGGGAAGGCTTTTAATTGGGAATCAGCCTCCGTGGGTGCTGAAGGGAAATCCCACCGTGGGGAGAAAGTGGGGGGCCGGCAGGGCCTTAGTACTGGAAGGACTCTCCGCAGTAGCTGATGCCCAGGAGGAAGAGCACGTCCGCCTGCCAGCACGACTCGGAGAAGTAGGCAAAGCTCCGTCCTGCAGAGGAAAAAGGTCGTTCATATATACCGTATATACTCGGGTATAAGCCGACCCGAATATAAGCCGAGGCACCTAAAAGAGGCACCTGAAGAGAGATGATAGAGATATAGGATGGATGGATGGATGGATGGATAGGAGATAGAGAAGGAAGTTACAGTTGATAGATGATGGATGGATGGATAGATAGATAGAGATAGAGAAAGGAGGGATAGATAGATAGATAGATAGATAGATAGATAGATAGAGATGATATAGATAGATAGATAGATAGATAGATAGATAGATAGATAGATAGATAGATAGATAGTAGACATGTCCGATCGATGGAAAACGTGTTTCAATTCTCGTTTCTAAAGTAGTGGGTGCTGGCGCTTCGATATAGAGAGTATTTCCGATTTTTTCACCCAAAAATTTCGGATATTTCCGAAAATTCGTAATGATTCTAAATGTTTCTAAAATGGCGGATGCACATGCGCAATCGCCAAAAAAAAAAAAAAAAAAAAGGAACCAATGGGGGGGACTTTTACAGGGCTCTCCCGCCCTCATTTCTTGAGCTATCCTCATCAAATTTGCAAATAAGCTCCCATTCAAGGTAGGTTGCAGAAACAAAATAATTTAAAAAATATTTTTAAAAATATATTTTTAAAAAAAATTTTTGGGGAAAAAAATTAACGAAACATTAAGAGACAATTAGAGAATGGGCCAACAATGGTTCGAATTACATTGCTGGTTGCGCTATGAGACAATGTCTTGGAATGCGTATCAAAAAGCGAGAACAATCCGAAATAATTCCGATATACGATTCAAAACGATTTTTTGGACATGTCTAATAGATAGATAGATAGAGATAGGAAGGAGATAGAGATGAAAGTTACAGATGATGGATGGATGGATGGATGGATGGATAGATAGATAGATAGATAGATAGATAGATAGATGATAGATAGGAAGGAGATAGAGATGGAAGTTACAGATGATGGATGGATGGATGGATGGATAGATAGATAGATAGATAGATAGATAGATAGATAGATAGATAGATAGATAGATGATAGATAGGAAGGAGATAGAGATGGAAGTTACAGATGATGGATGGATGGATGGATGGATGGATGGATAGATAGATAGAGATATAGATAGAGAGATAGATAGAGAGATAGATGATAGATAGGAAGGAGATAGAGATGGAAGTTACAGATGATGGATGGATGGATGGATGGATGGATGGATGGATGGATGGATGGATAGATAGATAGAGATATAGATAGAGAGATAGATAGAGAGATAGAGAGATAGATAGATAGATAGATAGATAGATAGATAGATAGATAGATAGATGATAGATAGGAAGGAGATAGAGATGGAAGTTACAGATGATGGATGGATGGATAGATAGATAGATAGATAGGAAGGAGATAGAGATGGAAGTTACAGATGATGGATGGATGGATGGATAGATAGATAGAGATATAGATAGAGAGATAGATAGAGAGATAGAGAGATAGATAGATAGATAGATAGATAGATAGATAGATAGATAGATGATAGATAGGAAGGAGATAGATGGAAGTTACAGATGATTGATGATGGATGGATAGATGGATGAGAGAGAGATGGAGAGAGATGGTAGAGATATATGATGGATGGATGGATGGATAGATGGATGGATGGATGGATGGATGGATGTCCAGCTCACCTTTGGCTTCATAGGCGGGGAAGGTGGGGATCCCTCGGCACAGGGCCTGGATGTTCTTCCCGTACGGGGCCAGGTCCGTGATGCGCTTGGAGGAGACCACGTAGGTGACCTCTTTGTGGGCGGGCCCTTTGGTGCGGTCCTTCTACAGGTGCGGGAAGCAAGGCCAGGGCGTTAGGAGGGCAGGGCAGGGCAGGGGTGGCCGGACCCTGACCCCGGGGCTGACCGCTTGCAGGGAGCCTCACCTGCTTGATCCTGATGGCATCGGGGAGCGTGGTGACGTCCGGCATGACCTCGGGGTTCATTCTGGACAAGATGCAGGACTTCTTGGACAGGACCCGGGTGGCCACGTAGCCCTGCCCCGGCCAAACAGAAGGCGGTGGTTATAGTTTCCCAAGGACCACTCTTACAGGACAGCTTTCAAAGCGATTTGGGATCTCTTTGGCGGCCTCTGCTCACGGCTATGGATCCCTGGGCGTGGCCACTTAGGCAGAGAAGGCGAAAGACCTTGGGAAACTACAACTCCCAGGATCCCGTAGCATTGAGCCATGCCAGTCCAAGAGGCACCAGACTGCATTAATACTGAAGACACATCGGTTGGAATAATTGAGATCTACGGCATTTGCTTAACAATATTTGCTATGGATCAGTTCTGTGATATTTAATGTAATAGTCGACACAGCAAGATCATAAATCTTCTCATAGATGATGGGGAAAAAACTAGGAGGCTAATAAGCTTGCACTGAAACAATGGGCCTGAAAACGCATGCTCACAGCAATGGAATAAGTGATGTAACGGCAAATAGTTTATGCCGCCTGCGCACACAAAGGGAAAAGTTTCTTTGGAAATTCTTTGGGCAGGACTGTGGCGCAGCTGGTTAGCAGCCAGGTGTAATAAATCACTACTGACCGAGACATCATGAGAGCGGATTGAGCTCCTGACCATTAATAGCCTAGCTCGCTGTTGACCTATGCAGCTCGAAAGACAGTTGCATCTGTCAAGTAGAAAATGTAGGTACCACTTTATGCGGGGAGGCTAATTTAACTACTGTATATACTTGAGTATAAGCCTAGTTTTTCAGCCCTTTTTTAAGACTGAAAAAGCCCCCCTCGGCTTATACTCGGGTGAGGGTCCTGGTTGGCTTATATTCAGGTCGGCTTATACTCGAGTATATATGGTCCATGTATTATTTTTCTCTATTATTATTGGCATTATTACATTTATTATTTTTCTCTATTATTGTTGCTACTATTACATTTATTTTACTCTATATTTATTATTATTATTAATACATTTATTATTTCACTCTGATCTTATTATTATTATATTTATTATTGTACTCTATTTATTACTAGATGTATTATTTTCCTGTAATAACAGTAATAATAATTATTATTATTATTAATAATAATAATTACATGTATTATTTTACTCTATTATTATTAAAAGGATACATAAGCACATTTACATTGAAGAAGACGAGAAGAATGATTTGATCAGCGTTAGACAGTCTTATCTTAAATTTGAGCTTTATGTAAATATTCAAAAACTTTTAACCTACTGATGCCTCAATTAATGTAATTTTATTGGTATCTATTTTTATTTCTGAAATGTACTACCCTCGGCTTACACTTGAGTCAATGTTTTCCCAGTTTTTTTGTGATAAAATTAGGTGCCTCGGCTTATATTTGGGTTGACTTATATTCGAGTATATACGGTATTTTTATTTCTGAAATGTACTACCCTCGGCTTACACTTGAGTCAATGTTTTCCCAGTTTTTTGTGATAAAATTAGGTGCTTCGGCCTATATTCGGGTTGACTTATATTCAAGTATATACGGTATTTTTATTTCTGAAATGTACTACCCTCAGCTTACACTTGAGTCAATGTTTTCCCAGTTTTTTTGTGATAAAATTAGGTGCCTCGGCTTATATTCGGGTCGACTTATATTCGAGTATATACGGTATTTTTATTACTGAAATGTACTACCCTCAGCTTATACTTGAGTCAATGTTTTCCCAGTTTTTTTGTGATAAAATTAGGTGCCTCGGCTTATATTTGGGTTGACTTATATTCGAGTATATACGGTATTTTTATTTCTGAAATGTACTACCCTCGGCTTACACTTGAGTCAATGTTTTCCCAGTTTTTTGTGATAAAATTAGGTGCTTCGGCCTATATTCGGGTTGACTTATATTCAAGTATATACGGTATTTTTATTTCTGAAATGTACTACCCTCGGCTTACACTTGAGTCAATGTTTTCCCAGTTTTTTTGTGATAAAATTAGGTGCCTCGGCTTATATTCGGGTCGACTTATATTCGAGTATATACGGTATTTTTATTACTGAAATGTACTACCCTCAGCTTATACTTGAGTCAATGTTTTCCCAGTTTTTTTGTGATAAAATTAGGTGCCTCGGCTTATATTCGGGTTGACTTATATTCGAGTATATACGGTATTTTTATTACTGAAATGTACTACCCTCAGCTTATACTTGAGTCAATGTTTTCCCAGTTTTTTTGTGATAAAATTAGGTGCCTCGGCTTATATTCGGGTTGACTTATATTCGAGTATATACGGTATTTTTATTACTGAAATGTACTACCCTCAGCTTATACTTGAGTCAATGTTTTCCCAGTTTTTTTGTGATAAAATTAGGTGCCTCGGCTTATATTCGGGTTGACTTATATTCGAGTATATACGGTATTTTTATTACTGAAATGTACTACCCTCAGCTTATACTTGAGTCAATGTTTTCCCAGTTTTTTTGTGATAAAATTAGGTGCCTCGGCTTATATTCGGGTTGACTTATATTCGAGTATATACGGTATTTTTATTACTGAAATGTACTACCCTCAGCTTATACTTGAGTCAATGTTTTCCCAGTTTTTTTGTGATAAAATTAGGTGCCTCGGCTTATATTCGGGTTGACTTATATTCGAGTATATACGGTATTTTTATTACTGAAATGTACTACCCTCAGCTTATACTTGAGTCAATGTTTTCCCAGTTTTTTTGTGATAAAATTAGGTGCCTTGGCTTATATTCGGGTTGGCTTATATTCGAGTATATACGGTAAATACTGCAAATAAATAAAATAAAGGACAGTTCAAATTGTCTATCAAAACAGAAGCTGGATTAAGGGGTGTGTGGCTTCAAAGGGATGGACAGTTTGGCCTCGCTTGGTGTGAACATGGAAGCCCTTGAGATGGTCTAGAACGTTCTAGGTCCTTCAATGCAACTCAATGGCCAACCTCCATTGGAACTGGACTCTGGAGTCGCACCGGAGGGATCTAGTGATCCTGAGGGATCAACCAGACCAAATCTAGAGGAGCCAGGTGCAACTGCTTGCACTGTAATGCATGGCAAGCGTGTGACTGGTTTTGTAAATGCGTCTTACGTTCTTGTAATCCCAGACGGTGTTCCAGGAGTTCCACCCGTTGTTGTTGTCCACGTTGACCACCTGCTTCTGGTTGTCGATGCTGACCGACTGGTGGGCACGGCCCCCCACGTTGCCCTGGTTCCTCTCGCTGATGTTCTTGGGGGAAAAGGCAGAGCACGTCAGGGTCATAGAATCATAGAATCGTAGAGTTGGAAGAGACCACAGGGGCCATCTAGTCCAACCCCATTCTGCCAAGAAGCAGGGTCCAGGCCGTCCAGAGCCACACGGGGCCCTCCAAAGGACATCTAGCCCACCCCAAAGGCACCACACTTGGATGGAGAAGCACCATCCACCCACCCCCGACAGATGGCCATCCAGCCTCTGCATCATCATCATCATCATCATCATCATCATCATCATCATCATCATCATCATAATAGCCAACAGAGTGTCTGCTGTGGACTCAACTTGTGTTTCAAATAATAATAATAATAATAATAATAATAATAATAATAATAATAATAATAATACAAAATCCACGCACCCCTGACAGATGGCCATCCAGCCTCTGCATAATAATAATAATAATAATAATAATAATAATAATAATAATAATAATAATAATAATACAAAATCCACGCACCCCCGACAGATGGCCATCCAGCCTTTGCATAATAATAATAATAATAATAATAATAATAATAATAATAATAGCCAACAGAGTGTCTGCTGTGGACTCAACTTGTGTTTCAAATAATAATAATAATAATAATAATAATAATAATAATAATAATAATAATAATAATAATACAAAATCCACGCACCCCTGACAGATGGCCATCCAGCCTCTGCATCATAATAATAATAATAATAATAATAATAATAATAATAATAATAATAATAATAACCAACAGAGTGTCTGCTGTGGACTCAACTTGTTGTGTTTATAATAATAATAATAATAATAATAATAATAATAATAATAATAATAATACAAAATCCACGCACCCCTGACAGATGGCCATCCAGCCTCTGCATAATAATAATAATAATAATAATAATAATAATAATAATAATAATAATAATAGCCAACAGATTGTCTGCTGTGGACTCAACTTGTTGTGTTTATAATAATAATAATAATAATAATAATAATAATAATAATACATCACACAGTCCTAGACACTTGGGAAGTGTTCGACTTGTGATTTTGTGATACAAAATCCAGCATATCTATCTTGTTTGCTGTGTCATAATAAAATAATAATAATAATAATAATAATAATAATAATAATAATAATAATAATAATACATCACACAGTCCTAGACACTTGGGAAGTGTTCGACTTGTGATTTTGTGATACAAAATCCAGCATATCTATCTTGTTTGCTGTGTAATAATAATAATAATAATAATAATAATAATAATAATAATAATCCAAAAATACATCACACAGTCCTAGACACTTGAGAAGTGTTCGACTTGTGATTTTGTGAAACAAAATCCAGCATATCTATTTTGTTTGTTGTTTTATACAATAAAATAATAATCATCATCATCATCATCATCATCATAGGAAGAGACCTTAAGGGCCACCCAGTCCAACTCCCTTTATTCTTCCTTCAGCAGGAAAAGCGCAATCAAAGCAACCCCGACAGATGGCCATCCAGCCTCGGTTGCAACCCATGGATATAAATGGACATTCCCTTCCTGCAAATTATTTTGACATGCCTTAATCTTAGACCCATGTCCCAAGGCCAATGTTGTTGCTGATTGCAATGCTGTGATGGAATGAATGGGTTTGTACTGTCAGAAATAAATGCTACTCACATTGGTGGCCAAAGTGGGGGCCAGGAGAGCGCCCAGGAACGCAATGCTCAGGATCTGGAAAGAAGACAAAGGATTAATATTACATTGCAACCACTGGCAATAATAATGGATCATTGATCACTGATCATTGATAATCGATAACTGATCATTGATAACCAATAACCAATACCCAATAATAATAATGTATACCCAATAATCAATAACTGACATGCAATAATTAATAATTGACTGTTGATAATTAATAATTTATATCCAATAATCAATACTCAATATTTATAATTAATAATATGATAATAATGGATAATATGATAATTAATAATATGATAATAATAATATCCCAAGGCAGTTAACAATGAGATGAAAAAAGGAAATATTTATACAAATAGAATAATACACCAGAGAGCATTTTTGTGCCATTTTCTCCTGGAATTTGACAACCTGAAGCATTTGCACAGGAGACAATTTTACATATTTATACACACACACAATCCTGTTTTTCTGTAGTAAAAAAAAAAAATCTTGCAATGGAGAAAATTTTATACATATATATGCAAAGCGTATATATATATATGCATATGCGCAAATTAAATTTATATATAATGCACAAATTATATGAATGTATAAATTATATGAATTGTATTTTCACACAAATGTAGTGAAAATAATGTTTTTACAGAAAAAAATGATATATAAACACATATAATTTCCAATTACTGTATATATATTGCACAAAAATGCTTTTTTCTATAGTAAAATAATCTTTTTATGGAAGAAATTTTATATATATATATATATATATATATATATATATATATATATATAAATGTGCATAATTAGGACCAAGTTAACAACAAAACTACTGGGCCAAATCACAACAAATTTGGCCACAATACTCATCACTTTCCAAGGAGTGACCTTGCAGCTCCAAAGCCTGGCTGCTTCCTACCTAGGGCTCTCTCTCTCTCTCTCTCTCTCTCTCTCTCTCTCTCTCTCTCTCTCTCTCTCTCTCTCTCTATATATATATATATATATATAAGAGTGATGGCATCAGGGCAGCGGACAAAACAACAAAACTACAGGCCCCCCAACCTCGAAATTTGACAACACAACCCATCATCCATGGCTCTAGGTTGATACAACAAAAAGAAAAGAAAAATAAAGTCCTACTTAGAGGGAGAGCAATAATTGTTTTTATCCAATTGCTGCCAGTTTAGAAGGCTAAGCTCCGCCCACTTGGTCTCCTAGCAACCCACTCAGCCCAGTGTTAATAAAAGAATAAAAAATAAATACAAATAATACAATAAAAATAATAAAAACACTAAAATAATTAAAAACACTAAAAAATTAATACAATAAAATACTATAACAAAATAACTAAAAATAATACAACAAAATAATAAAATATAATAAATAAAAAAGATAAGTTACAATAAAATTAATTTTAAAAAATACAAATAATGTTAAATAAAAATTCCACAACAACTTTTAACCAATACTACCGCCACTTTGCCACAGCAACGTGTGGCTGGGCACAGCTAGTATATATATATATTGCAGTGAAAATAATTTTCCATGCACAGGAAAAAAAAACCCCATTTAATTAGCAGGAAACCCATCTGTACTGCTTTAATGCAATGCAATGCAATGCAATGGAATCCCGGGAGTTGTGGCTTGCACGTTTGGCAAGCTGCAACTTGCAGGATTCCATCACCTCAAAGTGGTCTCAAACTGCATCAGTTCTTCTGTGCAGACGCTCCCTAGAAACGGAAAGGTACTTACAAGCAGCTTCATGGTGTTGCCGGGCGAGAGAGCGAAGGCTGGCTGAAGGCGAAGCCTTTTGCTTTATATACCTGGATCCGCACAGGCTCAGGTGAGAGCGAGCGAGGGATGGAGATAAAAGAGTCTTATCTGCCGGCCTTTCTCCCCTTGTGTCCGGCAGGGCAGGGACCACGGAGATAAGCCCTAGAGAGATAAGCCCTAGGGCTTGGCCGCACCCAACGGCAACACCTGTGTGCTTTGCGATAGCCAGAAGGAAAGGTGTCGTCCCTTCAATCAAACGCTTTCCCATGAGCCTTGTCATCAAGATTTTGCTGTTGGTCTTTCAGGTGGAAAAGGGCAGAACGTATTTCAACCCTCAAAATAAATACTGCTGAGTCAAGACGGGGTGCGGTCGGATCACCATTAATACGCCGAGTCCGCGTTATCGATTATCCTATCGGCCGTGTCGAAACATTTGACAAATGGGACAAACCCATTGAGCCCATACAGCACACAACCCCCATGGCAACCAAGGCAAGCTGATCACAAGGGATTGAGATCCTGACCCAGATCTAATATCTGTCTCACCCCCACCCTTTGCACCAACTGGCTCCAAATACGCAGATCTCCGTTGAGTTGACCCCAGGGCTGCACATGGGCGAGATACATCACCCGGAAGCTGTGTTTGGCCCACAGACATGGCCTCAAAGCCATCTTTGCATGACAGAGGAAGTCCGAGGACTGCATTTGGACCACAGATGTGGTCCCAGGGCTGCCTTTGGGCTACAGACATGACCCAAAAGCCGTAGGTGGACAATAGATGAAGTTTGAGGGTTGCCTTTGGACAAGAGGTGCTGTCTTGAGGCTGCCTTCAGGCTACGAAGGTGGCCCAAGGGTTGCCTTTAGGCTACAGACATGACCCAGCTATAGATTATATAAATATATAATGAATAAATAAATACATTTTAGACTTAGGCTCGCCCAAAGTCTGAAATGACTTGACGACAACAACAATCCTAATTAACTTGACTATCTCATTGGCCAGAAGCAGGCCCACACTTCCCATTGAAATTCTGATAGGTTTATGTTGGTTACAATTGTTTTCATTGTTGTTGTTGTTTTGCACTACAAATAAGACATGTGCAGTGTGCATAGGAATTTGTTCGTTTTTTTTCCTTTTCCAAATGATAATTCGGCCCCTCCTCAGTCTGAAGGATTGTGAACCGGCCCTCGGCTTTAAAAGTTTGAGGACCCCTGCCATAGATAATCCTTGGATTTATTTCCTTTGACTCCAAATATATTATCCACACACACATCTATATATATAAAAGAGTGATGGCATCACGGCGACCGACAAAACAACAAAACTACAGGCCCCCCAACCTCAAAATTTGACAACACAACCCATCATCCATGCCTCCAGGTTGATACAACAAAAAGAAAAGAAAAATAAAGTCCTAATTAGAGGGAGAGGAATAATAGTTTTTATCCAATTGCTGCCAGTTAGAAGGCTAAGCTCCGCCCACTTGGTCTCCTAGCAACCTACTCAGCCCAGGGGACAGGCACAGTTAGGCCTCACTTAGGCCTCTTCCACAGATTATCAGATTTTAACTGGATTATATGGCAGTGTAGACTCAAGGCCCTTCCACACAGCTATATAACCTATATATAGAATCTTATATTATCTGCTTTAACTGGATTATCTTGACTCCACACTGCCATATCATCCACTTCAGTGTGCATACTAAACATAAAGACAACCATACAACAGACATTCAGTACCACCACGACCTCAACCATTTCTCACCAACAGACAATGCCACAGCAACGCGTGGCCGGGCACAGCTAGTCTATAATAATAATATACATCACACAGTCCTAGACACTTGGGAAGTGTTCGACTTGTGATTTTGTGATACGAAACCCAGCATATCTATCTCGTTTGCTGTGACATACAATAAAATAATAACAATAATAATAATAATAATAATAATAATAATATACATCACAGAGTCCTAGAAACTTGGAAAGAGTTCGACTTGAGATTTTGTGATACGAAATCCAGTGTATCTATCTTGTTTGCTGTGTCATACAATAAAATAATAACAATAACAATAACAATAATAATAATAATAATAATATACATCACAGAGTCCTAGAAACTTGGGAAGAGTTCGACTTGAGATTTTGTGATACAAAATACAGCATATCTATCTTGTTTGCTGTGTCATAAAATAATAATAATAATAATAATAATAATAATAATAATAATAATAATAATAATAATATACATCACACGGTCCTAGGCACTTGGGAAGTGTTTGACTTGGGATTTTGTGATACGAAACCCAGTGTGTCTATCTTGTTTGCTGTGTCATAATAATAATAATAATAATAATAATAATAATAATAATAATAATAATAATACATCACACAGTCCTAGACACTTGGGAAGAGTTCGACTTGTGATTCTGTGATACGAAATCCAGCATATCTAGCTTGTTTGCTGTGTCATACAATAAAATAATAACAACAATAATAATAATAATAATAATAATAATAATAATAATAATAATAATATACATCACAGAGTCCTAGAAACTTGGGAAGAGTTCGACTTGGGATTTTGTGATACAAAATACAGCATATCTATCTTGTTTGCTGTGTCATAAAATAATAATAATAATAATAATAATAATAATAATAATAATAATAATAATAATAATAATATACATCACACGGTCCTAGGCACTTGGGAAGTGTTTGACTTGGGATTTTGTGATACGAAACCCAGTGTGTCTATCTTGTTTGCTGTGTCATAATAATAATAATAATAATAATAATAATAATAATAATAATAATAATACATCACACAGTCCTAGACACTTGGGAAGAGTTCGACTTGTGATTCTGTGATACGAAATCCAGCATATCTAGCTTGTTTGCTGTGTCATACAATAAAATAATAACAACAATAATAATAATAATAATAATAATAATAATAATAATAATATACATCACAGAGTCCTAGAAACTTGGGAAGAGTTCGACTTGGGATTTTGTGATACAAAATACAGCATATCTATCTTGTTTGCTGTGTCATACAATAAAATAATAACAACAATAATAATAATAATAATAATAATAATAATATACATCACAGAGTCCTAGAAACTTGGGAAGAGTTCGACTTGGGATTTTGTGATACAAAATACAGCATATCTATCTTGTTTGCTGTGTCATAAAATAATAATAATAATAATAATAATAATAATAATAATAATAATAATAATAACAATAATAATAATATACATCACACAGTCCTAGGCACTTGGGAAGTGTTCGACTTGGGATTTTGTGATACGAAACCCAGCATGTCTATCTTGTTTGCTGTGTCATAATAATAATAATAATAATAATAATAATAATAATAATAATAATATACATCACACAGTCCTAGGCACTTGGGAAGTGTTCGACTTGTGATTTTGTGATACGAAATCCAGTGTATCTATCTTGTTTGCTGTGTCATAATAATAATAATAATAATAATAATAATAATAATAATAATATACATCATACAATCCTAGACACTTGGAAGTGTTTGACTTGGGATTTTGTGATACGAAATCCAGCATATGCATCTCGTTTGCTGTGTCATACAATACAATAATAATAATAATAATAATAATAAATACGAAATCCAGCATGTCTATCTTGTTTGCTGTGTCATAATAAAATAATAATAATAATATACATCACACAATCCTAGACACTTGGAAGTGTTTGACTTGTGGTTTTGTGATACGAAATCCAGCATATGCATCTCGTTTGCTGTGTCATACAATACAATAATAATAATAATAATAATAATAATAATAATAATAATAATAATAATACCCTGTGTTGACTGCCATGGCTCAATGCTAGAACACACCTTCCTCTTGCAGAGCCCCCTTCTCCAATGCAACGAATGCAACCCCAAAGTGCTGCAAAAAGCCCTGAGCGAGAGGCCAAAGCGGTGTTTGCCCAAAGTGGCGTGTTTCCGTGTCGGTGGGCAAGCGGTATCGGGGTGTTGTCCATTGGCGTGGCGATAAGGCCGTTTGCCGTGGATGGCGTGTCCCCAGATAGCGGCCCCCGCACCTCCCGCCCGGGCGGAATAAAAGCCCCGGCGCCCTTGGGTTGCATTCCATTTGCTCCCGGGCCTCCCTGCAAGAAACATGAACAGCCTGGTGAGTATTTTCCCGGCACATGCGTCTCTGGCATCCGGCATGCCCCGTCTCCCCAATTTTCGCTCCAAAAGGTGCATGAGGGCAGGCCTGGGCTAACTTGGGCCCTCCCTCCGGGTGTTTTGTACTTCAACTCCCACAATTCCTAACAGCCGGTAGGGCTTATTTTCGGGCAGAGCGTATTTTCGGGTAGGCTGTATTTCTAGGTAGGGCTTATTTTCAAGTCGGGCTTATTTTCGGGTAGAGTGTATTTTCAGGTAGGGTGTATGTTCAGGTAGGGCGTATTTTCGGGTAGGGCTTATTTTCAGGTAGGGTGTATTTTCAGGTAGGGCGTATTTTCGGGTAAGACTTATTTTCAGGTAGGGCATATTTACGGGTGGGGTGTATTTTCAGGTAGGCCTTATTTTCGGGTAGGGCTTATTTTCAAGTCGGGCTTATTTTCAGGTAGAGCGTATTTTCAGGTAGGGTGTATGTTTGGGTAGGGCTTATTTTCGGGTAGGGCTTATTTTCGGGTAGGGCTTATTTTCGGGTAGGGCTTATTTTCAGGTAGGGCTTATTTTCGGGTAGGGCTTATTTTCAGGTAGGGCTTATTTTAGGGTAGGGCTTATTTTCGGGTAGGGCGTATTTTTGGGTAGGGCTTATTTCGGGTAGGGCTTATTTTCAGGTAGAGCTTATTTTGGGTAGGGCTTATTTTCAGGAAAATAACCAAAGCAATCAAAGTGGGGCATTATTATTATTATTATTATTATTACTACTACTCCTACTATTCAGCACTCAGGATCTCATAGCATTGAGCCATGGCAGTCAAAGGCGATTATTATTATTATTATTACTATTCTTGTTGCTTTCATTATTACTGCTATTATTAGCATTGCTATTATTATTATTATTATTATTATTATTATTACTAATATTATTCAGCACTCAGGATCTCATAGCATTGAGCCATGGCAATCAAAATGGGGTATTATTATTATTATTATTATTATGCAATTTTTGTTCCTCTGATATAAGATATATTTTCTTTCCTTTTTGAATTCCAGGCGGCAATAATCGCGCTTCTGGGACTCTTCTGCAGCCCGGCGTTTGGTTCTTACCAGGTAAATGGCAGAATATCGGTTTCAATGCTTGCCTGGAAACTGATTCCAAAATATCGCGGCCTTAAGGCAAACTTGCCCAAGAGAACACACTTTAAGGACTGAGTTTCTCGGGGTTCACCTGGCATGATGGGAGTTGTAGTTCACCCACAACATTATGCATTTTGGACAATTAAAACATTGACAAATAACCTGGGCAACTCTGGAGACCGAAGGTAGTATATATATATATATACTATCTGTGCCCGGCCACGCGTTGCTGTGGCAAAGTGGTGGTGGTATTGGTTAAAAATTGTTGTGTAATTTTTATTTGACGTTATTTGTATTTTTTAAATTAATTTTATTGTACGTTATCTTTTTATTTATTATATTTTATTATTTTCTTGTATTATTTTTAGTTATTTTCTGTTATTATAGTATTTTATTGTATTAATTTTTTAGTGTATTTTATTATTTTTTATTGGGTTGCTAGGAGACCAAGTGGGCGGAGCTTAGCCTTCTAACTGGCAGCAATTGGATAAAAGCAATTATTCCTCTCCCTGTAATTAGGACTTTATTTTTCTTTTCTTTTTGTTGTATCAACCTGGAGGCATGGATGATGGGTTGTGTTTTCAAATTTTGAGGTTGGGGGGGCCTTTAGTTTTGTTGTTTTGTCGGTCGCCGTGATGCCATCACTCTTTTATATATATAGATGTGTGTGTGGATAATATATTTGGAGTCAAAGGAAATAAATCCAAGGATTATCTATGGCAGGGGTCCTCAAACTTTTAAAGCCGAGGGCCGGTTCACAATCCTTCAGACTGTGGAGGGGCCGAATTATCATTTGGAAAAGGAAAAAAAACGAACAAATTCCTATGCACACTGCACATGTCTTATTTGTAGTGCAAAACAACAACAACAATGAAAACAATTGTAACCAACATAAACCTATCAGAATTTCAATGGGAAGTGTGGGCCTGCTTCTGGCCAATGAGATAGTCAAGTTAATTAGGATTGTTGTTGTCGTCAAGTCATTTCAGACTTTGGGCGAGCCTAAGTCTAAAATGTATTTATTTATTCATTCATTTACATTTATTTACTACATTTATATCCCACCCTTCTCACCCCAAAGGGGACTCAGAGCAGCTGTATGTACACACAATATATTATATTATTAGCATAGCACAATATTAGCATTATATATTACTATATTGAACTATACCACTATACTGTAATATTATATGTAATATACAATTAATATTATTATATGGTATTATTATTCGTATTATATTGCATAACATTATAATATTATTATCAATATTATCTATATATATAAAAGAGTAATGGTGTCCGTTCCTCCCACTAAACAACAAAAGAACCTAGAAATTTGGCAACACAACCCACCATCCTTGCCCATAGGTTCCGACAACAAAAATAAAATGAAAATCAAGTCCTAATTAGAGGGAGAGGAATAATCGTTTTTATCCAATTGCTGCCAGTTAGAAGGCTAAGCTCCGCCCACTTGGTCTCCTAGCAACCCACTCAGCCCAGTGTTAATAAAAGAATAAAAAATAATATAATACAAATAATACAATAAAAAATAATAAACACTAAAGTAATTAAAAACATTAAAAATAATTAATACAATAAAATACTATAATACCAAAATAACTAAAAATAATAAAATATAATAAATAAAAAAGATAAGTTACAATAAAATTAATTAAAAAATACAAATAATGTCAAATAAAAATTCCACAGTAATTTTTAACCAATACCACCACCACTTTGCCACAGCAACGCGTGGCCGGGCACAGCTAGTATGTATATACAATATATTATATTATTTAAAATGATATAAAATATTATATTATAAAACTGAGGGCGGGGGCCAGGTCAATGACCTTGGAGGGCTGCATCCGGCCCCCGGGCCTTAGTTTGGGGACCCCTGCACTATACTGTAATATTATATGCAATATATATCATATAATTAATATTATATGGTATTATTAGTATTATATTGTATCTATATATATAAAAGAGTGATGGCATCACGGCAGCGGACAAAACAACAAAAGTAAACACCCCACAACCTCGAAAATTGACAGCACCACCCCTTATCCATGCCTCTAGGTTGATACAACAAAAAGAAAAGAAAAATAAAGTCCTAATTAGAGGGAGAGGAATAATTGTTTTTATCCAATTGCTGCCAGTTAGAAGGCTAAGCTCCGCTTACTTGGTCTCCTAGCAACCCACTCAGCCCAGGGGACCCTTTACCTTAACTACCACCAATTCCTCAATACTTTATTTCCCATACCACCATACTTCGCCACAGCAATGTGTGGCCGGGCACAGCTAGTAACATTATAATATTATTATCAATATTATATGTATATACAATATATTATATTATTTAAAATGATATAAAATATTATATTATAAAACTGAGGGCGGGGGCCAGGTCAATGACCTTGGAGGGCCGCATCCGGCCCCGGGCCTTAGTTTGGGGACCCCTGATCTATGGCTATTTTATTCGGAGTGTATATATACCCCATTGTGCAGTTATTCAGTGTATGGTCGGGGATGGAAATAATGAAAATATATGGCTTTCTTTGCATTCAGGTCTATAGGATCCCGAGTCCCGACGGAGATTATGTCCAGCAAACGGTGACCATCGACAACGAGAACCAAGTGGCCAATGTCCATGTCTATGGCGGGCTCTGCTCTTCGGACACAATCTTTGACTATAAACATGTGAGTATAACACACACGCACACACACCGCCTTTGCAAACCGTATTTACTCGAGTATAAGCCTAATTTTTCAGCCCTTTTTTTAAGACTGAAAAAGCTCCCCTCGGCTTATACTCAGGTTCGGGTCCTTGTTGGCTTATATTTGGGTCGTCTTATACTCGAGAATATAGGGTACATTTACAATTTTTCTCTATTATTATTGGTATTATTCTATTTCTACTATTACTTTATTTTACTCTATTTATTATTACAGTAGAGTCTCCCTTATCCAACACTCGCTTATAATAATAATAATAATAATAATAATAATAATAATAATAATAATAATAACTTTATTTTTATACCCCGCCCCATCTCCCCGAAGGGACTCGGGGCGGCTTACATGGGGCCAAGCCCGAATAAAAACAATAGCAATATATAAATAATAATAATAATAATAATAATAATAATAATAATAATAATAATAACTTTATTTTTATACCCCGCCCCATCTCCCCGAAGGGACTCGGGGCGGCTTACATGGGGCCTTGCTCGATACAACAATATAATAACAACAACAAAACGATAAAACAAATATCCCAGTAAAAAAACACCAACATCAATAAAAACAATCATTAAAATCAACAAGCAGGATACAGTGTTAAAAACAGGAGACTATCCAACGTTCTGGATTATCCAACGCATTTTTGTAGTCAATGTTTTCAATACATCGTGATGTTTTGGTGCTAAATTTGTAAATACAGTAATTACAACATAACATTACTGTGTATTGAACTACTTTTTCTGTCAAATTTGTTGTATAACATGAAGTTTTGGTGCTTAATTTGTAAAATCATAACCTAATTTGATGTTTACTAGGCTTTTCCTTAATCTCTCCTTATTATCCAACATATTCGCTTATCCAACATTCTGCCGGCCCGTTTACGTTGGATAAGCGAGACTCTACTGTATTATTTTCCTCTATTATTATTGGCATTATTACATTTATTATTTTTCTCTATTGTTTCTACCAGTACATTTATTTTACTCTATTTATTATTACAGTAGAGTCTCCCTTCTCCAACACTCGCGTATCCAACATTCTGGATTATCCAACGCATTTCTGTAGTCAATGTTTTCAATACATTGTGATATTTTGGTGCTAAATTTGTAAATACAGTAATTACAATATAGCATTACTGCGTATTGAACTACTTTTTCTGTCAAATTTGTGGTGTAACATGATGTTTTGGTGCTTAATTTGTAAAATCATAACCTAATTTGATGTTTACTAGGCTTTTCCTTAGTCCCTCCTTATTATCCAACATATTTGCTTATCCAACATTCTGCCGGCTCGTTTATGTTGGATAAGTGAGACTCTACTGTAGTAGTAGTAATAATAATAATAATAATAATAATAATAATATAACTTTATTTATACTCCAACACCGTCTCCCAGAAGGACTCGGGGACATAACAATTAAAAATAGAGGTAGAATTACATCCCATATTAAATAATGACAACATCAGTTAAGATAAGAACAACACATTACAGTAGAGTCTCACTTATCCAACACTCGCTTATCCAACGTTCTGGATTATCCAACGCATTTCTGTAGTCAATGTTTTCAATACATCGTGATATTTTGGTGCTAAATTCGTAAGTACAGTAATTACAATATAGCATTACTGCGTATTGAACTACTTTTTCTGTCAAATTTGTTGTATAACATGAAGTTTTGGTGCTTAATTTGTAAAATCATAACCTAATTTGATGTTGACTAGGCTTTTCCTTAATCTCTCCTTATTATCCAACATATTCGCTTATCCAACATTCTGCCGGCCCGTTTACGTTGGATAAGCGAGACTCTACTGTATTATTTTTCTCTATTATTATTGGTATTATTACATTTATTATTTTTCTCTATTGTTTCTACTATTACATTTATTATTACAGTAGAGTCTCCTTTCTCCAACACTCGCGTATCCAACATTCTGGATTATCCAACGCATTTTTGTAGTCAATGTTTTCAATACATCGTGATATTTTGGTGCTAAATTCGTAAATACAGTAATTACTACATAGCATTACTGCGTATTGAACTACTTTTTCTGCCAAATTTGTGGTCTAACATGATGTTTTGGTGCTTCATTTGTAAAATCATCACCTAATTTGATGTTTAATAAGCTTTTCCTTCGTCCCTCCTTATTATCCAAGGTATTTGCTTCTTCTTCTTCTTCTTCTTCCTCCCTTCCAGGGCTACATCGCCACCCGGCTCTTCTCCCGCCGCGCGTGTTTCATCCTGAAGATGGAGAAGGACTACGTCCCGCTTCTGGAGGAAATTGGCCGCCTGTCCTATGAGAAGCAGGTACCGCGGCCTCTCCTTTCGGGGGTCCCCGGCCCAATGCGTGCCCCCCCCCCCCCCCCCCCGCCGATGCCATTCTGTGCTTTGCTTCTCCGGGAAATTAGCACCGAGTTGCACTGGAGGACCTAGAAAATCCTACTCCTTCTCCTTAGTGGTAAATAAGATCCACCAGAATTCATGCAAGGCAATTAGGTTGCTCCGTTGTTAGACTGATATCCCCAGTAATCTCTCTGAACCGTTAGGAACAAAGATATGCCAAATGCACAACATATACAGCAGATCTTCAGAAGCGTTATTTCAGTCGCCGAAAAAGAACATCTGCTCTCCCATAAAATATATTGCTTTCAAATCACGCTCCCAAGAGACCAGTAAAAAGTTAACTTAGTTGATTTACTTACAAACCTCATGTATTTAGCATACAGGTACGTTACTTATTGGCTTCATGTTAACTGGATTATACTTCAACCTGTACTATACTGTACTATACTTAGACTGTATTTCAACTGTAGAAATACATCTGCTTCAAACAGACTTCTACTCTAACTGACATCTCACTGCAGCATACTGACTATACTCCTGTTTCAACCAACTTCTAACTCAAGCCTCAACTGACTTCTAACTGACATAAGCCTCAACTGACTTCTAACTCAAACTGACTCAAGCCTTAACTGACTTCTAATTCACACTGACTCAAGCCTCATCCGACTTCTAACTCAAACTGACACAAGCCTCATCTGACTTCAAACTCAAACTGACACAAGCCTCAACCGATTTCTAACTCAAACTGACTCAAGCCTCAACTGACTTCTAACTCAAACTGACTCAAGCCTCAACTGACTTCTAACTCGAATTGACTTGAGCCTCAACTGATTTCTAACTCAAACTGACTTGAGCCTCAACTGACTTCTAACTCAAACTGACTCAAGCCTCAACTGACTTCTAAATCAAACTGACTCAAGCCTCAACTGACTTCTAACTCGAATTGACTTGAGCCTCAACTGATTTCTAACTCAAACTGACTTGAGCCTCAACTGACTTCTAACTCAAACTGACTCAAGCCTCAACTGACTTCTAAATCAAACTGACTCAAGCCTCAACTGACTTCTAACTTGAATTGACTCAAGCCTCAACTGACTTCTAACTCAAACTGACTCAAGCCTCAACTGACTTCTAACTCAAACTGATTCGAGCCTCAACCGACTTCTAACTCAAACTGATTCGAGCCTCAACCGACTTCTAACTCAAACTGATTCGAGCCTCAACCGACTTCTAACTAAAACATACTTGAGCCTTAACTGAGGCTTGTAGAAAGCTGCTATTTCCATCATTCTCTAGGAATGTCTAGGTCCTCACATGCAGGGTGTAAGATGCATGGCTATGGGGTGATACATCTCCTGGCACCGCCTGTATTGATCGTCTCCAATGGGGATGATGGGAGTTGGAGTCGAATGCCGCAGATGCAAAAGGCATATGATGAATATCGAACTGGGTTTGAGGGTCTGATTTTTGTGCGTGGTTTTCCTTGCAGATGATGAAGGAGATGATGTCCTCCAGGAACGTCTGGGTGCAGTACGAGCCCAGCGACTCCTTCTTCGGGACCATCCGGGAGTGGCTCCGGTTCGGCAGCTCCATCGAGCACCTCTGCCGGGACGTCCCCGTCTACACCGTCAAAAGGGTCGAGAGTGAGTCGCCAGAGCTAAACCACTTTATTTATTTATTTATTTATTTATTTACTTACAGCATTTGTATTCCGCCCTTCTTTCTCACCCCGAAGGGGACTCAGGGCGGATCACATCACACATATAGGCAAACATTCAATGCCTTTTAACATAGAACAGAGACAAAGACAAACACAGGCTCCGAGCTGGCCTCGAACTCATGACCTCTTGGATATCCAGCAATTGGATAAAAGCAATTATTCCTCTCTCTCAAATTAGGACTTTATTTTTCTTTTCGTTTTGTTGTATCAACCTAGAGGCGTGGATGATGGGTTGTGTTGTCAAATTTCTTGGAGGTTGGGGGGCCTGTAGTTTTGTTGCTTTGTCGGTCGCCGTGATGCCATCACTCTTTTATATATATAGATTATTAATATTGTTGTTGTTGTTGTTATGTTTATTTATACCGTGCAGAAGGGGGTCAGTCTGGATGTCCTTTGGGGGCCTCTATGGTTCTATGATTTTGCTGTGCTTGCCCATGTGTAGCCCTATGTGTCCTGCCATAAGAGTCCATTTGCGCATAGGCTGACTCCCATTGGTTCTCTCGGCAGGCGGCTTCCGTGCCAGCGGCTGTGCCAAGACGGGCATCCTGGGCATCATGGGCATCACCGTCTGCGGAAACCTGGACCTGTGAGGCCTCCTTCTTCTCTGCAAGACCCACCTCCAAATGCCCTTCCTTGGGGCCTTCCTGACCCTTCCCTTCCGTGTTCAGACCCACGAATAAAGAAGAGCAATGTTTTGCAAACCCTTGCAGCGTCTGGATTTGGCGCATCATTGAATGAAATAACCCCTTTCCTTTGGGTGTTTTGCAGATTTATTATTATTATTATTAGTATTATTATTATTATTACTATTATACCCTGCTTTCCTCTCTTAAACTGCACATGGGATGCATGGCTCAATGCCTGGGGATCCTGGGAGTTGTAGTTTCACAAGGTCTCGAGACTTGCCAAGCTACAACTCCCAGGAACCCATAGCATTTGGCCAATGCCACATCCGTTCTACAGTGCAGACCCACCGAGGGAAGACGCAGGACCTTGGAGAACTATAACTCCCAGGAACCCATGGAGAACTATAACTCCCAGTAACCTATGGAGAACTATAACTCCCAGGAACCCATGGAGAACTATAACTCCCAGTAGCCCATGGAGAACTACAACTCCCAGTAACCCATGGAGAAATATAACTCCCAGGAACCCATAGCATTTGGCCAATGCCGCATCCGTTCTACAATGCAGACCTACCTAGGGAAGATGCAAGATCTTGGAGAACTATAACTCCCAGTAAGCCATGGAGAATTATAACTCCCAGTAGCCCATGGAGAACTATAACTCCCAGTAAGCCATGGAGAATTATAACTCCCAGTAGCCCATGGAGAACTATAACTCCCAGTAGCCCATGGAGAACTATAACTCCCAGTAGCCCATGGAGAACTATAACTCCCAGTAGCCCATGGAGAACTATAACTCCCAGTAGCCCATGGAGAACTATAACTCCCAGTAGCCCATGGAGAACTATAACTCCCAGTAGCCCATGGAGAACTATAACTCCCAGTAGCCCATGGAGAACTATAACTCCCAGTAAGCCATGGAGAACTATAACTCCCAGTAGCCCATGGAGAACTATAACTCCCAGTAAGCCATGGAGAATTATAACTCCCAGTAGCCCATGGAGAACTATAACTCCCAGTAGCCCATGGAGAACTATAACTCCCAGTAGCCCATGGAGAACTATAACTCCCAGTAGCCCATGGAGAACTATAACTCCCAGTAGCCCATGGAGAACTATAACTCCCAGTAGCCCATGGAGAACTATAACTCCCAGTAAGCCATGGAGAATTATAACTCCCAGTAGCCCATGGAGAACTATAACTCCCAGTAGCCCATGGAGAACTATAACTCCCAGTAGCCCATGGAGAACTATAACTCCCAGTAGCCCATGGAGAACTATAACTCCCAGTAGCCCATGGAGAACTATAACTCCCAGTAGCCCATGGAGAACTATAACTCCCAGTAAGCCATGGAGAATTATAACTCCCAGTAGCCCATGGAGAACTATAACTCCCAGTAGCCCATGGAGAACTATAACTCCCAGTAGCCCATGGAGAACTATAACTCCCAGTAAGCCATGGAGAATTATAACTCCCAGTAGCCCATGGAGAACTATAACTCCCAGTAGCCCATGGAGAACTATAACTCCCAGTAGCCCATGGAGAACTATAACTCCCAGTAGCCCATGGAGAACTATAACTCCCAGTAGCCCATGGAGAACTATAACTCCCAGTAGCCCATGGAGAACTATAACTCCCAGTAGCCCATGGAGAACTATAACTCCCAGTAAGCCATGGAGAATTATAACTCCCAGTAGCCCATGGAGAACTATAACTCCCAGTAGCCCATGGAGAACTATAACTCCCAGTAGCCCATGGAGAACTATAACTCCCAGTAGCCCATGGAGAACTATAACTCCCAGTAGCCCATGGAGAACTATAACTCCCAGTAAGCCATGGAGAATTATAACTCCCAGTAGCCCATGGAGAACTATAACTCCCAGTAGCCCATGGAGAACTATAACTCCCAGTAGCCCATGGAGAACTATAACTCCCAGTAGCCCATGGAGAACTATAACTCCCAGTAGCCCATGGAGAACTATAACTCCCAGTAGCCCATGGAGAACTATAACTCCCAGTAAGCCATGGAGAATTATAACTCCCAGTAGCCCATGGAGAACTATAACTCCCAGTAGCCCATGGAGAACTATAACTCCCAGTAGCCCATGGAGAACTATAACTCCCAGTAAGCCATGGAGAATTATAACTCCCAGTAGCCCATGGAGAACTATAACTCCCAGTAGCCCATGGAGAACTATAACTCCCAGTAGCCCATGGAGAACTATAACTCCCAGTAGCCCATGGAGAACTATAACTCCCAGTAGCCCATGGAGAACTATAACTCCCAGTAGCCCATGGAGAACTATAACTCCCAGTAGCCCATGGAGAACTATAACTCCCAGTAAGCCATGGAGAATTATAACTCCCAGTAGCCCATGGAGAACTATAACTCCCAGTAGCCCATGGAGAACTATAACTCCCAGTAGCCCATGGAGAACTATAACTCCCAGTAGCCCATGGAGAACTATAACTCCCAGTAGCCCATGGAGAACTATAACTCCCAGTAGCCCATGGAGAACTATAACTCCCAGTAGCCCATGGAGAACTATAACTCCCAGTAGCCCATGGAGAACTATAACTCCCAGTAAGCCATGGAGAATTATAACTCCCAGTAGCCCATGGAGAACTATAACTCCCAGTAGCCCATGGAGAACTATAACTCCCAGTAGCCCATGGAGAACTATAACTCCCAGTAAGCCATGGAGAATTATAACTCCCAGTAGCCCATGGAGAACTATAACTCCCAGTAGCCCATGGAGAACTATAACTCCCAGGAACCCATGGAGAAATATACAATATTCGCAACTGCTCCTCCTCCTCCTCCTCCTCTTATTTGAGCATTTGCAGCAGGATAAAAATAAAAGCGTGACTCCTGCTGTTTACAAACCCCAATCGGACAGGAAATACCAAGCCACTTGCCCGAAACATCGAATTTCGTAACCATTTATTTCACAAAATATATAAAACCCCATCGGGCCCGAAGAAGCCATTGAAAGTCCTGGGAGCTGTAGTTTTGCAAGGCCTTTGGCCTTCTGTGCCACAGGATGCCGATGTGTCAGCAAACTACAAATCCCAGCATTGCATTGCATTGCATTGAGTCAATGCAATTTAATGAGAGGTGGGGTCCCGCAAAGAGGATTTCCTGAAGCAGCTTCCCCTTTGGCTTTGGCTCAGCACTATGATGCTCATGCCATGCGCAGCACCCTCATTTTGGGGAGGTGGGCATTAGATCCAAGTCAAGATGACATCTGTCAGTCTTCTGGGGTCTACACGGCGATGGCGTTCTGCTTTGGAAGCATTGCAGAGCCCCATGGGAACCTTTGGAGGTGTCTGACCCACCAAGCGCATGAGCGCGATGCCTCCATGCGCTGCTTGGACGAGAGATAAGGCCGGGGCCTTTCGCACTCCATGCGCTCCCAGAGATAAGCGCCGTCGGCACCTCTGAGCGCACTTGCAGCTGCCAAGGAGGCTTCCAAAAAAAGGCGCTGGAGCGCGCAGGAAGAATACGCACCCCTGCGCATAAGTGCATGCATGTGCCCATTCTGTAGGACTGCAGAATCAGCTCCAAGCAAGGCCACAAGGAATAGCGCATGGGAGCAGAACTGCCCTTCATTAACTGAGGCTGGATCGACACTGCCATACAACCCAGATGATCAAATCAGATAATCCAGATTATCTGTTTTGAACTGGATTATATGCATCTACACCAGTGGTTCCCAAACTTATTTGGCCCACCGCCCCCCTTCCAGAACAAATATTACTCAGCACCCCCTGGAAATTATTTTTTAATTTTAATAGCAATTAAATAGAAAGGAAATTGAAAATTTCCAAGGGGGCAATGAGTAATATTTTTTCTGGAAGGGGGACGGTAGGCCAAATAAGTTTGGGAACCACTGCTCTACTGTATAGATATATATATAAATCTGTTCTGTCCATTTCTACCTTAATTCAAATAGCAAAACTACAAAACCCAGAAGTACGAAACTTGGCAACAAAACACATGGTCCTCCCCGCTGTGTTTAGACGACAAAACCAAAACACAATTCGAAGTCCATGTCCCTCAAAATCCAAAAACAGCTATGTGCGCATGCGCGGAGCTGGCCCCTGCCCCCACCCTTGGAAGACATACGGGTATTTCAGCAACGCGCGAGCAGCCCAACCACCACGGCAGATGGCTTACCTTAATGTCAGGGGAAAACCTTTACCCTTTACCTTAACTACTAGTGTAATGAAGTATGAATTTTGGTTTACAGATGTTATGTTTAATTATAGATATATGTTTGGAATGGGTAAGTATTAGAGTTACCAGTGCGTGGGAGATGGTAGCCAGCTCAGCATTCTGAGGCAGGTTGCCATAGTAACGAGGGCGGAGCCATTTGGAGAAAAAGAGCAGAGTCTAAAAAGAAACTCAGTCTGTGATCTGAGAGTCACAGGGAAGAGACTGGTTCCAGGTTAGGGAAACCAGGGAAACTCAGATCTCTAGTTGTGTCATATTAAGCAAGTCAAGTGACTTGTTTGGGTTTATTTGCAGAGTCTGAGTGGTAAGGGGAAGCAATCCCAGTTAGATCCAAAGTGATCAGTTGATAGCATCGGTTGCAAGAGAAGAAAAAGGTTTAAACTGCTCAAGGAAAGGAGAAAGTCTTTTGAAAGTGGATTCATCATATGTTATTATTGCAACTGTTGAAGAAAGTGTAACTCTAAGTGAAACTACTAAGCTCTGTGCCTGAATAAACGTGTTATTGTTCATTCAACATCCAAGCCTCTGTTGCATATATTCTAAACCAAGTTACGCTACCATCTAAAGTGAAGAAGAAGAAGAAAGGGAAAACACAGGAAAAGGTCTCCTCCCCGAGTCTTTGGTGGTGGCGCATTGCCAATTGGTGGTTGCATCTTTCTAAATTGGTGGCAGTCGTTAATAGTACTTTGCAAATTGGTGGCAGTGGTGGGATAAAAAGATTCCCCCTGCCTGAAGGAGCCTTAGATGTTCATAGTCCTTTACAACTACCAATTCCTCCATACTTTATTTCCCATACCACCATACTTCACCACAGCAACGCGTGGCCGGGCACAGCTAGTAGATATATATATAACCAAGGCACAAGAAACGGAGCAAACAGGGCTGGGTGCTCTTCCAAGGGTGAGAAAGCAAACACAAATGGCACCTGGATGCAAATACAACAATGGTGCCAAAGGGGCCCGATCCCTTGATTCTATAGCACTGAGCCACGGCCTTGGAAGTGAGTGGAACCAAACTGCATTAACCGTACAGTGCAGGGAGCCTCCAAGAAGTTGTTGAGACGGTGGCGGCATTGCAACCCAACGTTGTCCCCAGGACTTTTGGTTGTGGAGGGTTCATAGAGTTTCTCCCCTTGGAGTCCTTCCTCATTAAGGAGAAGAATGTGTCTCTGGAAATAGAGGCAGGGAAGGGCCGGCAAAAGGGTGATGGGCCGAGCCGCCTTGCTTGTGTCAATGTCATGGGAGAGGCTCCCCACCCGCCCTTATCAGGACCAAAGACCACGATGGTGGGCGACAAGGAGAGAATCCCAACAATGTCCCGCGGCAGGAACGATGATCGGCCTCTTCGCTTGCTCTTTCGCACAACGCATCTTGAGTCACACTCTATGCAACACAATCGGGAAAACAAAGGTCCTGTCCCGGGCTTGAAAGTGTTGCTTCCTGTTTAATTGTGCGGTCCTTCATTTTTTTTTTTTTTTTGTCAAATATTTTTATTGAAAATTTTATATTAAGGAATATGAGAAAGAGAAAATAAAAAAAAATTGCACATCGAAAGTGGTAGAACATTGTTTGTTTATAGTAAAGTAGGAAATAAGGTAGAAAAGAGAGAGAAAAAAGAAAAAAATGAAAAAAAAATTTGCACATCGAAAGTGGTAGAACATTGTTTGTTTATAGTAAAGTAGGAAATAAGGTAGAAGAGAGAGAGAAAAAAATAAAAAAAATAAAAAAAAAATTGCACATCGAAAGTGGTAGAACATTGTTTGTTTATAGTAAAGTAGGAAATAAGGTAGAAGAGAGAGAAAAAAAAGAAAAAAAATTGAAAAAAAAATTGCACATCGAAAGTGGTAGAACATTGTTTGTTTATAGTAAAGTAGGAAATAAGGTAGAAGAGAGAGAGAAAAAAGAAAAAAAATTGGAAAAAATTGCACATCGAAAGTGGTAGAACATTGTTTGTTTATAGTAAAGTAGGAAATAAGGTAGAAGAGAGAGAGAAAAAAGAAAAAAAATTGGAAAAAATTGCACATCGAAAGTGGTAGAACATTGTTTGTTTATAGTAAAGTAGGAAATAAGGTAGAAGAAAGAGAAAAAAAAGGATTTTGTTGACTTCCATCTAACTTTAACTGGTTCATCCTAAAAAAACAACTGTATATATACAAATTAATAAATCACCGCATCCCCTTCGTCATCGATAACCTCAAAGATTGTCTCTAAATCAGCAAATAGGTTCCAATTACATTTGTTTTAGATAGTCCTTTACCAAGTCCCAATTAGTCTCTTTCTTCGGCAAACCTTGATTTGAAGATAACCAATATGTGAGTGCGGTCCTTCATTTTAAAGGAGTCGTTCTGCTCCAGAAACGTTGTTCTTGTGGAATCGGTTGAGACTCGACGATGAGACAGATCTTCCTTGGAAAACTAGAGCAAAATGTGATAGAACCAATCAGGAAATACAGTAGAGTCTCACTTATCCAACATAAACGGGTGGCAGATCGTTGGATAAGCCAAAATGTTGGATAATAGGGAGGGATTAAGGAAATTAAGGATTAAGACATTAAATCATTAATTACGTTATGATTTTACAAATTAAGCAACAAAACATCATGTTTTACAACAAATCGACAGAAAAGGCAGTTTAAGACATGGTAACGTTACGTAGTAATTACTGTATTTACAAATTTAGCACCAAAACATCACAATGTATTGAAAACATCGACTGCAGAAACATCTATATATATAAAAGAGTGATGGCATCATGGCAGCGGACAAAACAACAAAAGTAAACACCCCACAACCTTGAAAATTGACAGCACAACCCCTCATCCATGCCTCCAGGTTGATACAACAAAAAGAAAAGAAAAATAAAGTCCTAATTAGAGGGAGAGGAATAATTGTTTTTATCCAATTGCTGCCAGTTAGAAGGCTAAGCTCCGCTCACTTGGTCTCCTAGCAACCCACTCAGCCCAGGGGACCCTTTACCTTAACTACCACCAATTCCTCAATTATTTCCCATACCATCATACTTCGCCACAGCAACGTGTGGCCGGGCACAGCTAGTTAACTACTAAAAGGCAAACTGCGTTGGATAATACAGAATGTTGGATAAGCAAAGGTTAAGAGAGGTCCAACCCAATGATGCCATGCAGGAAAAGCACAATCAAAGCATCCCCGACAGATGGACATCCAGCCTCTGTTTCAAAGCCTCCAAGGAAGGCGCTTCCACCAGACTCCGAGGCAGAGAGTTCCGCTGCTGAACGGATTGTACAATCAAGAAGTTCTTCCTAATAAAGTTCAGGTGGAATCTCCTCTCCCGTCCTTTGAACCCATGGCTCCATTGAGTCCTAGTTTCCAGAAAACAGGCCTCTCCGTCTTCCTTATGGCATCCTTTCACATATTTAGACGTGGCTCTTCTCCTGTATCCTTCTCTCAATCTTCTCTTCTGAGGAGATCCAGGTCTTTAAGACACTCCTCAGAGGGATTATTCATGGTCTCCAGACCTTGGATCCTCTTCCTCTGGACTCCTTAGAGTCAATCTCTCTTTTGGACTGTGGGACCCAGAATTGGACACGGTGTGGTTCCAGGAGAAGAGGTCTGACCAAAGCAGACCTTCTTCCCTTGATTGGGACACTCGACCCCTTTGGATGCAGCCCAGAATCCCATTGCCCATTTGAGCTGCTGCATCACACTCTTGGCTCATGTTCAGCTTGTTCTCCATGAAGACTCCAAGATCCTTTTCACATGGAACCATGCCTGAGTGGAGCATCTTATATTTCTCCTTGTTGACATCCACTGTGTGAGTTTTGGCCAATCATCTCTCTCATGGGTTGAGGTCCTTTTGCCTCCTGGTCTTGTCCTCTGGAGTCTTGACTCTCCCAATTTGGTCCCATCTGAAAACTTGATAAGAAGAAGGTCCTCCAAACCTTCATCCAAGTCATTGATGAAGATGTTGTCTGGTCTTGATGGCATCCTTCTTCCATTACTTTGCCCACAACAAGACACAAAGCTATTATTCCAGGTGAGAAGGTCTTCCCAAACCAGAACTTCATCCAAGTCATTGATGAAGATGTTGTCTGGTCTTGATGGCATCTTTCTTCCATTACTTTGCCCACAAAGAGACACAAAGCTATTATTCCAGGTGAGAAGGTCTTCCCAAACCAGAACTTCATCCAAGTCATTGATGAAGATGTTGTCTGGTCTTGATGGCATCTTTCTTCCATTACTTTGCCCACAAAGAGACACAAAGCTATTATTCCAGGTGAGAAGGTCTTCCCAAACCAGAACTTCATCCAAGTCATTGATGAAGATGTAGTCTGGTCTTGATGGCATCCTTCTTCAATGACTTTGCCCAGAACGAGACACAGCGCCATCCTTCCAGGTGAGAAGGTCTTCCCAAACCAGAACTTCATCCAAGTCATTGATGAAGATGTTGTCTGGTCTTGATGGCATCCTTCTTCAATGACTTTGCCCAGAACGAGACACAAAGCTATTATTCCAGGTGAGAAGGTCTTCCCAAACCAGAACTTCATCCAAGTCATTGATGAAGATGTTGTCTGGTCTTGATGGCATCCTTCTTCAATGACTTTGCCCAGAACGAGACACAAAGCTATTATTCCAGGTGAGAAGGTCTTCCCAAACCAGAACTTCACCCAAGTCATTGATGAAGATGTTCCTCTCTTGATGGCATCCTTCTTCCATTACTTTGCCCAGAACAAGACACAAAGTTATTATTCCGGGTGAGAAGGTCTTCCCAAACCAGAACTTCATCCAAGTCATTGATGAAGATGTTGTCTGGTCTTGATGGCATCCTTCTTCCATGACTTTGCCCAGAACAAGACACAGAGCCATCCTTCCAGGTGAGAACTTTGGGCAACGGCTTATGGTGTCCTCCATCCTCTACGTATGGAGCCCCGGTGCCGAACGGCACGAATTCTCCATCTAGAAATGGTCCTCAGAGAAAACAGAAGTGTTGGGAGGGAGGGTTTGTCCTTCCGCACAAGACGAGGGGAAAAAGTTGGCCAACTCTTCCATCGCATCCCGGGGAGGAATGTTTACACCATGCTCATTAAGAGAGCGGCGCATTTGTGAGATTAGGGACCGAAATCTGGTGGACAGCTTACACTGGAGGAGATAAGGCGGCGAAGGCGACCATCGGAGACCAGATCCAATTACTGAGACCTGGGCGAAAGGGGGTGGGATCCGGGGGAGAGGCGTCTGCATCACAAGTGCCCGGCCAGAGCTTCCAGACTTGACGAGCTCCGTATATATATATCTATCTATCTCTATCCACTGCGCTGAGCCTGGGACGGCCGTATCTCTCTCTAGGTGAAGCCATGGGAAGGGTGACCATGAGGTTGGTGGCCTTGCAGATGTGGGCCCTTGTGTTGCTCAGGTTTGGAGACGGAGGCCCCATCCGAGACCTGGATGCGCCGGAGGACGTGGCCTTCTTCGACGAGCAGGACCCCGTCCTGCAGAACCTGTTGAAGGCCCTCAACATCTCCGAGGTCCCCGTCCAGGAGCCGGCCAAGGTGGAGCCTCCTGAATACATGCTGGAGCTCTTCCACCGCTTCGCCCTGGACAAGAGCTCCATGCCCGCCGCCAACATCGTCCGCAGCTTCAAGAACGAAGGTAAGGAGACCTTGGAGACCGGCCGGCCGGACGTTGCCTCGCTCTTGGTGACCTCTTGGGCGGCGGGGGGGGGGGGGGGGGAAGGAAAATTATTATTATTATTATTATTATTATTATTATTATTATTATTTTATTATGACACAGCAAACAAGATAGATATGCTGGATTTCATATCACAAAATCACAAGTCAAACACTTCCCAAGTGTCTAGGACTGTGTGATGTATTATTATTATTATTATTATTATTATTATTATTATTATGACACAGCAAACAAGATAGATATGCTGGATTTCGTATCACAAAATCACAAGTCAAACACTTCCCAAGTGTCTAGGACTGTGTGATGTATTATTATTATTATTATTATTATTATTATTATTATTATTATTATTATTATATTATGACACAGCAAACAAGATAGATATGCTGGATTTCATATCACAAAATCACAAGTCAAACACTTCCCAAGTGTCTAGGACTGTGTGATGTATGATTATTATTATTATTATTATTATTATTATGACACAGCAAACAAGCTAGATATGCTGGATTTCGTATCACAAAATCACAAGTCAAACACTTCCCAAGTGTCTAGGACTGTGTGATGCATTATTATTATTATTATTATTATTATTATTATTATTATTATTATTATTATTATTATGACACAGCAAACAAGATAGATATGCTGGATTTTGTATCACAAAATCACAAGTCAAACACTTCCCAAGTGTCTAGGACTGTGTGATGTATTTTCGGATGATGCTGCAGATCCCAGTAGGGTGGTCTTTTGCAGCTGGCAGATCGTAATTTTGTCAATGTCTATTGTTTCCAAATGCCGGCTGAGATCTTTTGGCACGGCACCCAGTGTGCCCATCACCACCGGGACCACCTGCACTGGTTTCTGCAGAGTCTTTGAAGTTCAATCTTGAGGTCCTGATAGCGGCTGAGTTTTTCCTGTTGTTTTTCGTCAATGCGACTGTCACCTGGGATGGCGACATCAATGATCCAAACCTTTTTCTTTTCCACAACTGTGATGTCTGGTGTGTTGTGTTCCAGAACTTTGTCAGTCTGGATCCGGAAGTCCCACAGTATCTTTGCGTGCTCATTTTCCAGTACTTTTGCAGGTTTGTGATCCCACCAGTTCTTTGCTGCTGGGAGGTGGTACTTGAGGCATAAGTTCCAATGAATCCTTTGGGCCACATAGTTGTGCCTCTGTTTGTAGTCTGTCTGTGCGATTTTCTTACAGCAGCTGAGGATATGATCAATGGTTTCGTCGGTTTCCTTGCACAGTCTGCATTTTGGGTCATCAGCTGATTTTTCGATCTTGGCCTGAATGGCCTTTGTCCTAATGTCTTGCTCCTGGGCTGCAAGGATCATTATTATTATTGTTATTATTATTATTATTATTATTAATGGCCTTTGTCCTGATGTCTTGCTCCTGGGCTGCAAGGATCAGGCCTTCTGTCTCCTTCTTCAGGGTCCCATTCGTGAGCCAGAGCCAGGTCTTCTATTATTATTATTATTATTATTATTATTATTATTATTATTATTAATGGCCTTTGTCCTGATGTCTTGCTCCTGGGCTGCAAGGATCAGGCCTTCTGTCTCCTTCTTCAGGGTCCCATTCGTGAGCCAGAGCCAGGTCTTCTATTATTATTATTATTATTATTATTATTATTATTATTATTATTATTATTATTATTATTATTATTATTATTAATGGCCTTTGTCCTGATGTCTTGCTCCTGGGCTGCAAGGATCAGGCCTTCTGTCTCCTTCTTCAGGGTCCCATTCGTGAGCCAGAGCCAGGTCTTCTCCTTATCAGCTTTTCCTTCTATTTTGTCATGGAACTTTCCATGCCATGTTTTGTTGTGCCAGCTGTCAGCTCTAGTTTGTAGTGCGGTTTTCTTGTACTGGTTTTTTGTCTGCTGTGCTTTGAGGAGTTTGATTTTTGACTTCAATCAAAGCAGGTTCTTCACTTTGCTTTACATATTTTATTATGATTAAATGTAATAATAGTAGCTATAAGATTAATAAATTGTCTTATTAATGGTTTGATTTTAATTGTATGTTTCAATTTTTCATTTGTGTGTTTTTGGTATTTGATGTTTTTGTATGTATACTCTTTTGCATTTGTAAGCCACCCTGAGTCCCTGCGGAGAGATAGAGGTGGGGTACAAGAATAAAATAATAATAATAATTAATACTATTAATCTATTAATACTATTACTGCATTTATTATTGTATTTATATGTATTTATTATATAATTTCATTGCTGTTGTTGTTGTTTACAGCCTGCCTTTGATTGAGGTGCACAGCAACAAAAGTGACCTCTTTGTTGATTCCCCGTTTGCAGAGCGGCTCTAGCGGCCCACTTCATATTAATTAATATTACAGCTTATTGTATTTATTACAGCATTGCGCTCTCTTTGTTGTTTTGCAGAGTGGCTCTCACGGCCCACTTCATATTGATTAATATTACAACTACTACGGGTATTATTGTTATTGCCTTTATTTCAGCATTGCACTCTATTGTTTTGCAGAGTGGCTCTCACGGCCCACTTCATATTGATTAATATTACAACTACTACGGGTATTATTGTTATTGCATTTATTACAGCATTGCACTCTATTGTTTTGCAGAGTGGCTCTCGCGGCCCACTTCATATTGATTAATATTACAACTACTACGGGTATTATTGTTATTGCATTTATTACAGCATTGTGCTCTCTTTGTTGTTTTGCAGAGTGGCTCTCACGGCCCACTTCATATTGATTAATATTACAACTACTACGGTTATTATTGTTATTGCATTTATTTCAGCATTGCACTCTATTGTTTTGCAGAGTGGCTCTCACGGCCCACTTCATATTGATTAATATTACAACCACTACGGGTATTATTGTTATTGCCTTTATTACAGCATTGCGCTCTCTTTGTTGTTTTGCAGAGTGGCTCTCACGGCCCACTTCATATTGATTAATATTACAACTACTACGGGTATTATTGTTATTGCCTTTATTACAGCATTGCGCTCTCTTTGTTGTTTTGCAGAGTGGCTCTCACGGCCCACTTCATATTGATTAATATTACAACTACTACGGGTATTATTGTTATTGCCTTTATTTCAGCATTGCACTCTATTGTTTTGCAGAGTGGCTCTCACGGCCCACTTCATATTGATTAATATTACAACTACTACGGGTATTATTGTTATTGCATTTATTACAGCATTGCACTCTATTGTTTTGCAGAGTGGCTCTCGCGGCCCACTTCATATTGATTAATATTACAACTACTACGGGTATTATTGTTATTGCATTTATTACAGCATTGTGCTCTCTTTGTTGTTTTGCAGAGTGGCTCTCACGGCCCACTTCATATTGATTAATATTACAACTACTACGGTTATTATTGTTATTGCATTTATTTCAGCATTGCACTCTATTGTTTTGCAGAGTGGCTCTCACGGCCCACTTCATATTGATTAATATTACAACCACTACGGGTATTATTGTTATTGCCTTTATTACAGCATTGCGCTCTCTTTGCTGTTTTGCAGAGTGGCTCTCGCGGCCCACTTCATATTGATTAATATTACAACTACTACGGTTATTATTGTTATTGCATTTATTTCAGCATTGCACTCTATTGTTTTGCAGAGTGGCTCTCACGGCCCACTTCATATTGATTAATATTACAACCACTACGGGTATTATTGTTATTGCCTTTATTACAGCATTGCGCTCTCTTTGCTGTTTTGCAGAGCGGCCGTGGCGGCCCGTGTCCTCTCCCGGCGCCCGGCGGTACCCGCTGCTCTTCAACGTCTCCGTCCCGGACTTTGAGAAGATCACGCTGGCGGAGCTGCGTCTCTTCACGCTGGTGGAGCGGGACCACGCGCGGTACGACAGCCTGGGCGGGAAGGTGACGGTGCTGGAGGTCCACCAAGGCGGAGGCGGGGAGGATCCTAAGAGGAGGGTCCTGGCCTCCAGGCACACCTTCGGCACCGACCACGAGTGGAAGACCTTCGAGGTGACGGAGGCCGTCCGCAAGGCACATCGACTCCACGCCAGCCTTCTTCGCCTGGAGGTCCAGATCGAGAACCGAGGAGGAGGAAGAGGAGGAGGAGGAGGACGGGACCCCGAGAGGAGAGTGGACGTCGACCTGGACACGGAGGCCAAGCACGAGCCGCTCCTGATCGTCTTCTCCGACGACCGGAGCCAGGCCGCGAGGGAGGCCCAGCTCCAGCTCAACGAGATGATGGAGCACGAAGGGCCGGTGGCGCCGGAGGAGGAGGAGGAGGAGAACCCCTGGGACCGGGACGGAGACCTCCTCCAGATGCGCTCCAACCTGATCTACGACTCGGCCTCTCGCCGGCGGAGGAACGCCAAGGCCGGGGTGGGCGCGGGCTGCAAGAAGGCCTCGCTCCACGTGGACTTCAAGGAGATCGGCTGGGACTCCTGGATCATCGCCCCGCTGCACTACGACGCCTTCCAGTGCCGCGGGGCCTGCGCCTTCCCGCTGGACGGGCCGCCCTCCACCACGCACGCCATGGCCCGGGCCCTCCTCCGCCTCGGGGACCCCGACCGGGCCGCCCCCGTCTGCTGCGTGCCCACCCGCCTGGCCCCCATCTCCCTCCTCTACCTGGAGAAGGGCGTCGTCACCTTCAAGACCAAGTACGAGGACATGGTGGTGGCCGAGTGCGGATGCCGGTAGGGCCGCCCCAAGCCCCCCCCCCCCGGTCAGTGTGGACGGACTCCGGCCCTTGTACAGCCCCCCCCCCCGGTCTCATTTGGGAGGCGTGTACAGGTCACGGACACGGGGGTACAACGGGGCACTGAGACGGTCAGGGAAGATGGCGTGGCCCGTGCGGAAAGCGGAGAGACTAAGTGAAAGACAGGATGCTATAGGTGCGACTCATGCGCTGCAGCACAGACTGGATCCACACTGGGATATCATGCGTTATCGCAGGCACGGGAAAACTTTAGTTTCCCCTCCATCCGGTAGGACAGGTCACCATAGGTGTGAATTATGCACTGCAGCACAGACTGGATCCACACTGCCGTACAATGCGCATAAGGTCTGACATGCTAGGTCCAGCATGTAATGTCTTTCTCTAATCCTCCTCCTCCTCCTCTCCAGATGCTAGAGAAGTACAGGTCACCATAGGTGCAACTCATGCGCTGCAGCACAGACGGGATCCACACTGGGATATCATGCGTTATCGCAGGCACGGGAAAACTTTAGTTTCCCCTCCATCTGGTAGGACAGGTCACCATAGGTGCGATTCATGCGCTGCAGCACAGACCGGAACAACACTGGGATATCATGCGTTATCACAGGCACGGGCACACTTTAGTTTCCCCTCCATCCGGTAGGACAGGTCACCATAGGTGTGAATCATGCGCTGCAGCACAGACTGGATCCACACTGGGATATCATGCATTACAGCAGGCACGGGAAAACTTTAGCTTCCCCTCCATCCGGTAGGACAGGTCACCATAGGTGCGATTCATGCACTGCAGCACAGGCTGAATCCACGCTTCTGTATCATGTGTTATCGCAGGCATGGGCAAAGTTTAGCTTCCCCTCCATCCGGTAAGACAGGTCACCATAGGTGCGATTCATGCGCTGCAGCACAGACTGGATCCACACTGGGATATCATGCATTACAGCAGGCACGGGCACACTTTAGCTTCCCCTCCATCTGGTAGGACAGGTCACCATAGGTGCGATTCATGCTCTGCAGCACAGACTGGATCCACACTGCCATTTCACGTTTTATTGGGCTCTCAATGCAAAGGGACTTTTCTCCTTCCGGACCAAGCTCTGCGTGGCCTCCGCTCCAGCGGCATGCACGCACACATGCACGCATGCGGTGTCGGGGTCACATGCCATGTTTCCGCCACTCTCCTCCGACAAATGGCTGCGATAAGAAGGTGTCGGGGCCGAGAAGCCATGGGCCTGGTGCTTTATTTATACTAAGCTGGAGATTTGTCAGATTCTTTGGGAAGTGTAATTGACGCGGGCAAGTCCATTGGGCCAGACCTTCCCCGGCCTCCCTTTTAGTCTTTTAAGGCAAAGAGTGCGGCTCCTCCGCCAGAGATAATCAGGACTGACCGACTGACCGACCGACTGACCGACCATCCCCCCCCCAAAGCCCCCTCCCAGGACTGGACTATTTATTGCTCTATTTATTGACAGATTCTCCTTGTAAATATAATGTAGAATATGGAAATGTTGCATTTTATTTTATTTTTTTGTGCTTGTAGCTTCTGGTGCATCGAATCGTATCGCAGATTCCCCTGAAAGTGTTTGTAAATAGGCATCGTCATGTTTCCTTTTGTAAAAAAGTGTTATGCAAAATATAACGGCATCCAATAGACAGGTTTGTCTCTCTCTCTGTGTTGTCGTTGTTATTGCACTGAAGTCAATGGAGAGGCATGAGTTGGCCACGTTTGAGTTGAATCCGGTTGAATTCCGTGGCTGAATTCCAGGAGGACCGGCGGGCACTTCTTCACGCTTACTCAATTCCATGGAGTGCGACACTTAAACTCCGGGAAGCCACTGCTCTCGTCATATTAGTTTGGCTTCGAGTGTAGTAGAGAGCATTCTTTGCGCATTTGGAGCATCGGGTCCAGAATTCTTTTCAAATGTTTCAGGAGGTGATAGGGAACTGGATTTTTTGAAAATCATCTGGATATGTGGCCAGTTCTCTAATGTGATGGCATTCATGAGTGGGGGAATATATATATATATATATATATATATATATATATATATATATATAATTTACATCATTTCTATTCCGCCCTGTCAATCAGAAGCTGATCTTTGGTGCCCTTACTTCTTCTTTTAATGCCTTTTTGTTCTACTGGCAAGATGTTATTGCATCCATGCACAGCTATGAAAGTGGGCAAAAAGCATGCACTAAAAAGGACTTTGCTAATTGCAAAGAGTGCAATAGACAGCTCCCAGGATCGCATTGCATCAATGCATAGCTATGAAAGTGGAGCAAAAAAGCACGGACAAAAAAGGTCTTTGCAAATTGCAAAGAGTGCAAAAGACAGCTCCCAGGATTGCATTGCATCCATGCACGGCTAGGAAGGTGGGCAAAAAAGCACATACACAAAGGGTCTTTGCAAATTGCAGAGTGCAAAAGACAGCTCCCGGGATCCCATTGCATCCATGCATGGCCATGAAAGTGGGGCAAAAGGCATGCATCATTTGTACACTCAAAAGGTCTTTGCAAAATTCACCCTGCTCCAAAAGGCAGGGCATCCCATGCAACCACGAAACCCCGTTGTCCTTTTGCAAAACGTTGTCTGAGCCTTGCTGCCTGCAGTGCCTCCTTTCCAGGGCATCTTCCCAGAGCAAATGTCAGCCTGCTTTGGGTGCCAAGGAGGTTAATCAGGGCGGGAGGGTGTTGAAAGGCCCTCAGACCCCCAAAAACATTCCCAGCGTCCAGCGCCCGTGTTGGCCTTTGCTGTGGCAACTCCTTATCTCCAAAGAGATTAGCGGATTTTTCCAATCTCGGTTTGCAAAGATGGATCCATTTCCTGAGCTGTCACCACCATCACAGGCAGCAGGAGCCAAAACTTCAGCAAAGGCTGCAAGGAGCACATCCGCACCATGGAACGGGCTAGTTGTTGTTGTTGTTGCTATTATTATATATAATAATAATAATAATAACTTACAATGTTACATTGTTATATTATTATATATCATTATTTTATATTATTATTATATATCATTATTTCCTGCTTCTTAGCAGGGGGTTGGACTGGATGGCCCATGAGGTCTCTTCCAACTCTACTATTCTATGATTCTATGATTATAATTATATAATTTATTATTTATTTATTTACAGCATTTATATTCCGCCCTTCTCACCCCGAAGGGGACTCATATATAATATAATGTTATATTATTATTATATTATTATTATATATCATTATTTTATATTATTTTATATTATTATTATTATTATATAATGCTATTATATTATTATTATTATATATCATTATTTTATATTATTGTTATTATTATTATTGACACAACAACATTGTACAGTATGGCACAGCAAACAAGATAAATATGCTGGATTTTGTATCACAAAATCACAAGTCGAACACTTCCCAGGTGTTGTTGTTATTGTTATTATTATTATTATTATTATCTCTGGCTTTGTCCCAGGAGTAATAACTATATACAGTAGAGTCTCACTTATCCAACACTTGCTTATCCAACATTCTGGATTATCCAACGCATTTTTGTAGTCAATGTTTAAATATATCGTGATATTTTGGTGCTAAATTCGTAAATACAGTAATTACTACAGAGCATTACTGCGTATTGAACTACTTTTTCTGCCAAATTTTTTGTGTAACATGATGTTTTGGTGCTTCATTTGTGAAATCATAGCCTAATTTGATGTTTAATAGGCTTTTCCTTAATGCCTCCTTATTATCCAACATATTTGCTTATCCAACATTCTGCCGGCCCGATTAGATTGGATAAGTGAGACTCTACTGTATAACTCGCAGGAGTAGTAACTATAGCGGTTCATGATCTTAAAAACACTTTAACACTGAAAAACCTACAAAATATACTCCCAAAATTGACACAGCCTAGCCTTTCCACTGCTCAGGATGATGGGACTTGTAGTCCAACACACTCGAAGCTGAGGGTGATGGGGTTTATAGTCTAGTGCGCATGAAACGGGACGGCCTGGACGGGCGCACAGGGAACGCCATAGAGAACGCCCGGAAGCATGCGCATGAGTTCTAGCGCACGGAAGTGGTGGCGCGACACGCTTCAAAGCAACATTCCAAAACAAAGCAGAGCCTCGTATTACGACCGACCGACCGACCGACCGACCGAGCCGTGTTCCTTGGGAAAAGCGGCTCCGGCCAGAGGTCGAGGTCCGGCTTGCGGAGGCCGTTGGCCTTTCTATAAATACGGCCATTAGCGCCCGGTTCCTTCCTTCCTTCCTTCCTTCCTTCCTTCCCGGCTTGACCTCCGAGGCCACAAGGCAACGCTTTCTCAAAGAGGCGCAAAGGCCCTGCCTGCCAGGAGGAGACGCGGAGCATTTCTGGTGCGCTCTTCCTATCTGCAAGGGAAGTGGGAGAGGGGCCTCGCGGGTGCAAAAACGGACACCCGCTCACATCCGCTGGCAAAGCAGCCCAGGCTCTCTCTCTCTCTCTCTCTCTCTCTCTTGCGTCATAGGAAAAAATGCACAACATGTTTCCAAGGGCAGAGCAGGCTTGTGGGACTTTCCATCCGGGAAAGCATTCACGTCTTTCATTCCTGGGCTCTGGCGTCTTGCAAAGGCATCTTGCAAATATTGTTATGTCCGCACAACAGCTTGGTGTTCACACTGACCTTGCCGTGATGGCAAAGAAACCCACAATCCAAAAAGCCATCGTAAAACCCAGCAGCCACTCCAAAGGACGCTCCCCAAAATCCACCTTAAAATCCAGGAAGACAAACCAGAGGAGGCCTCCCCGAAACCCACCTTGGAATTAGGCAGCTGTGCCAAGAAGAGGCCCGAAACCCACCTTAAAATCCAGGCAAATATCAACAAATTCCCTAATTGTATTATGATAGGTTGTTTTTATATTTTGCTATATTGTATTGTTCTGGGCATGGCCCCATGTAAGCCGCCCCGAGTCCCCGTTGGGGAGATGGTGGCGGGATATAAATAAAGTTTTATTATTATTATTATTATTATTATTATTATTATTATTATTATTATTATTCCCCACCAAACCCACCTTAAAATCCAGGCAAAGATCCCAACGGATTCCCCACCAAACCCACCTTGAAGCTCGGGGGTGATGGGACTTGTAGTTCAATAATCTTGAAGCCCAGTGTGATGGGGCTTGTAGTCTAACAACCTTGTGCCCCAAGGTGATGGGACTTGTAGTCCAACACACCTGAATCACAGGGTGATAGGACTTGTAGTCCAGAAGCTCAGGGCATTGGGACTTGTAGTCCAACAACCTTGAAGCTCAGGGTGATGGGACTTGTAATCCACTGCACTTGAAGCTCAGGGTGATGGGACTTGTAGTCCAAGACACCTGAAGCTCAGCGTGATGGGACTTGTAGTCTAACAACCTTGAAGCTCAGGGTGATGGTACTTGTAGTCCAAGACACCTGAAGCTCAGGGTGATGGGACTTGTAATCCACCGCACTTGAAGCTCAGGGTGATGGGACTTGTAATCCACCACACTTGAAGCTCAGGGTGATGGGACTTGTAGTCCAACAACCTTGAACCTTGCGGTGATGGGACTTGTAGTCCAAGACAAATTGCATGTTTTTTTTTCCTCTTCTGTCCAAATACAATTTCTGCCCAATTCTGCATTTTTGGAAATGCCCGGAATTTCCGAAGTGACATTGCAAACCTTGTAAGCAACAGAAACCCAAATGCACCAGACCTTTTTTTTTAATAAACCCTGAGGCACCCTCCACGGAGCATCTCGAGGTGCGTTTCTGTTTCCTTTTGTGCGTTTCATTCCTCCGTCTTTCCTTTTCCGTTCATGGCAGAATTGCAATCGGACACAGAAAGCGCCCCGTGGCAAACCACGTGGCCAAAACGCACCTCCCTGCGATTGCATTCTCCCTAGTTGGGTTTCCCGTGCATTCGGAATCCCGTTCCTTTAACGAACGAGCCGTCCTTCCGTTCATATTACTCCATGTCCTGGATTTTGGCAAGTCAAGGAAACGTCCCTTCCGTTCGCACCAAACTATGTCTCCCATTGGGACGATTCCTGCAAGGAACGAAAGCTGCTGCCTGGGGAAGGTGGAAATTTGGAAACGTCTTGTTTTGTTTGGTTCCTCCATTTCAGTGGTTCTTTCCCGACCGGATCACGGCCTTCAAGGACTCCTCCAGGAGCCGGTTGGTCTTCTCCAAGTCGTCCCTCGAACCCCGGACCTCTTGCAGCGTCCGCTCCGTTTCGGCCGATCGAGCCTTTTCCTTCTCGAGTTCTTCCTTGAGCCGCACCAGTTTGGCCCAGACCTCGTAGTTCTCCTTCTCCAGGCTGCAAAGGGCACAGACATTGAGATCAATAACCCAATCTCATAGAATAATATTGTTGCTCCCCTAATAAATAATAATAATAATAATAATAATAATAATAATAATAATAATAATAACCCAAAATGCAGACTGTGCAAGGAAGCTGATGAAACCATCGATCATATCCTCAGCTGCTGTAAGAAAATTGCACAGACAGACTACAAACAGAGGCACAACTCTGTGGCCCAAATGATTCATTGGAACTTATGCCTCAAGTCCCACCTCCCAGCAGCAAAGAACTGGTGGGATCACAAACCTGCAAAAGTATTGGAAAATGAACATGCAAAGATACTGTGGGACTTCCGAATCCAGACTGACAAAGTTCTGGAACACAACACACCAGACATCACAGTTGTGGAAAAGAACAAGGTTTGGATCATTGATGTTGCCATCCCAGGTGACAGTCGCATTGACGAAAAACAACAGGAAAAACTCAGCCGCTCTCAGGACCTCAAGATTGAACTTCAAAGACTCTGGCAGAAACCAGTGCAGGTGGTCCCGGTGGTGATGGGCACACTGGGTGCCGTGCCAAGAAATCTCAGCCGGCATTTGGAAACAATAGACATTGACAAAATTACGATCTGCCAACTGCAAAAGGCCACCCTACTGGGATCTGCAGCATCATCCGAAAATACATCACACAGTCCTAGGCACTTGGGAAGTGTTCGACTTGTGATTTTGTGATACGAAATCCAGCATATCTATCTTGTTTGCTGTGTCATACAATAAAATAATAATAATAATAATAATAATAATAATAATAATAATAATACATCTCACAGTCCTAGACACTTGGGAAGTGTTCAACTTGTGGTTTTGTGATACGAAATCCAGCATATCTATCTTGTTTGCTGTGTCATAATAAAATAATAATAATAATAATAATAATAATAATAATACATCACACAGTCCTAGACACTTGGGAAGTGTTCGACTTGTGGTTTTGTGATACGAAATCCAGCATATCTGTCTTGTCTGCTGTGTCATAATAAAATAATAATAATAATAATAATAATAATAATAATAATAATAATAATAACTGCAAAAGGCCACCCTACTGGGATCTGCACGCATTCTCCGAAAATACATCACACAGTCCTAGACATTTGGGAAGTGTTCGACTTGTGATTTTGTGATACGAAATCCAGCATATCTATCTTGTTTGCTGTGTCATAATAAAATAATAATTATTATAATAATAAAACTTTATTTGTATTCCGCCCTATCTCCCCGAAGGGACTCAGGGCGGATTCCAACATAAAATGGCAAACATTCAATGCCTCCAAAAAGCAAACAAATATTGACATAAAAATCCCAGAGAAACCCCACATATAAAAATAACATTAAAACCTCACATCAATTTAAAGTCTAACATCAATAAATTAAACCTAACATCAATAAATCAAACTATGTGTAGTCAAAAAAATTATATAAAAATTATATAGAAATCCAAACAAGCATCCACATTAATGCATTTGGACCCAACTTTGACTGTCATAGCTCAATACGATGGAGTCTTGGAAGCTGTTTTACAAGGTCTGTCTCGGCTCGCCGTCAAATAGTGTTGATGCCTCACCGAACTACAACTCCCATGATTCCACAGTACTGAGTTCATACATAGTGCATAGCCAGAGTTCAGAAGCACTCGTCCCAAAATGCCAGGTTAGAACACAAAATCCAAAAGCTTAACATTAATCCCAAGGTATATCCATGAACACGGACACAGGAACTTCTCCAAAGATATATAGGCGTGAATAGGAACATGAAACAGGAATCTAGGCTGCAGAGACACCTCAATGCAATGGTTTATTGAAGATAGTATGCAAGCAAAAGCAAATCAAAGTTCAAAGTCACTAAAGCAAGGTACAAGGCGCTTAAGAATCTGGAAGAAAGGGTCCATAGAAATCCAAACACAAGGATAAACTTCTATCAAGGTCAGGGGTCCCCAAACTAAGGCCCGGGGGCCGGATGCGGCCCTCCAAGGTCATTTACCTGGCCCCCGCCCTCATTTATAATATATTTTTATATTAGTTTTAATTTTATATATATATATATATATATATATATATATATATATATATATATGAGTGATGGCATCACGGCAGCGGACAAAACAACAAAAGTAAACACCCCACAACCTCGAAAATTGACAGCACAACCCATCATCCATGCCTCTAGGTTGATACAACAAAAAGAAAAGAAAAATAAAGTCCTAATTAGAGGGTGAGGAATAATTGTTTTTATCCAATTGCTGCCAGTTAGAAGGCTAAGCTCTGTTCACTTGGTCCCCTAGCAACCCACTCAGCCCAGGGGACCCTTTACCTTCACTACCACCAATTCCTCAATACTTTATTTCTCATACTACCATACTTCGCCACAGCAACGCGTGGCCGGGCACAGCTAGTATATATATATATATAGATAATATTATCATGTTATACAATATAATACTAATAATAATACCATATAATAATATTAATTACATGTTATATATTACATATAATATTACAGTATAGTGGTATGGTTCAATATAGTAATATATAATGCTAATATTGTGCTATGCTAATAATATAATATATTGTATGTACATACAGCTGCTCTGAGTTCCCTTCGGGGTGAGAAGGGTGGGATATAAATGTAGTAAATGAATAAATAAATAATTTTAGACTTAGGCTCACCCACTAGACTTGAAGGCACACAACAACAACAACAACAACAATCCTAATTAAATTGACTATCTCATTGGCCTGATAGGTTTATGTTGGTTAAAATTGTTTTCATTTTAAAATATTTTATTGTTCTTTCATTGTTGTTGTTGTTTTGCACTACAAATAAGACATGTGCAGTGTGCATAGGGATTTGTTCGTATTTCTTTTTCAAATAATAATTTGGCCCCTCAACAGTCTGAAGGATTGTGGACCGGCCCCCTGCTTAAAAGGTTTGAGGACCCCTGATCAAGGTAATCGAAACTAGACCAAGGAACAGGATCATGAACTGGAACAAGAGATTCAAAATGCAAAGCTTTCGGGAACATGACTTGATAATCCAAAATACCCAGGAACAAGAACAAGAACCAGAAGAAAGCTCAAGATACAAGGCTTGCAGGAACTTGGCATAAAAGACCGAAGGAAACGTGGAACAAGAGTCCATGAAGCAGGAACAACCTCTCAATGAGCAAAGTTACCACCTCTGAGCTCACTCTCAGAAGCAGTTCCTCTTAAACTGGAATCAAGTTTTGGGCCCCGCCCCCTCCCCTAGCCCCGCCCCCTAACAGGCGCCGCAGGACAGGGATAGAAGCTCAGCCCTGCTTCAGAGCTCGTAACTCCGCCCATCCCAGTCCTGGCCACCCATTTGTTGGCCCCGTCCACAAATGGGGCGGCAGGCCAAATAAGTTTGGGAACCACTGGTGTAGACGTTCTCCCAAAGGTGGGCCTTTACCTTGCCATTTGCTCCTCGTAGTCCTTCTTCTGCGCCTCCAACTCCCTTTCCAACTCCGTGATCCTCTTCCGAAGAGAGTCAGGATCCTCCGAGTCGCAAAAGTCTCGATCCGGATTAGGAGGGGGATCTGGGGACCCGTTTTGCTCCGGATCTGGATCGGGACCCTTTCCGGGGTCATAATGGCTTCCCGGGGTCAGAGGCCGCTCTGCTTCTCGGACCGGCTTCCCGGTTTCCTGCGCGGAAGGGTTTTCCGCGTGGGGCAAATGCAGGAGCCTGGAGAGGCCGTGGGAGGAGGTCCGCTTGTGGCTCCGTCCAGCGGAGGAAGGAACGGGATGGAGCTGCGCCAAGGACGAGGACGAGGTCCAGAAGCTGCTCCGGAAAATGTCGTTTTCGCCCAAGCCCGGAACGGTCCCAAAGCATTTCCGGTTGGGAAGCGTCTGCGTCCGCTTCCGGGGCTCCGGAGCCGCCCTGGCCGGCAGTTCCCCGTGGCCTTCCGCGGAAGGGCCTCTCCCGGAGGGTTCTCCATCGTCTCTCTGGAAGCAAAGTTAGAAGCCGTTGACCGACAGTCTTGCACAAAGTGGAGGCCGTGCTTCCGATCTAATTCAGCGTGGAGTCACTCACCGCTTCCCAAAGGGTCCCGCTCCCGGAGGCCGCGGGGAAGGGGACGGCGTCCCACCCGACCGCGTTTCGAGGCCCCGGGTTCTTCGCGGGGTCGTTGGCTTGTTGCGGCAGAGGAGGCCTCTGGTCCTTGGAAGGCGGGAAGAAGCGCTCGTGCCCACGGATCAGGGCCGCCACGACCCTCTGGATCTGGGGGGTCCCTGCGGAAAAATGGATAGACCCCCACCTGGAGATGAAAAAGCGCCTTAAATGCTTATTTAAATGTATAATTATGCTGTTTTTCATGTATATTTTAATTTTTAAATTTGAAAGATTTTTAAATTTGATGTAAACTGTTTTTCTGATGTATAGGGTTGTATTGTAAGCCGCCCTGAGTCCCCTGATGGGTGAGAAGGGCGGGGGTAGAAATGATGCAATAAATAAATAAATAAATAAATAAATAAAAAGGGGAGCAAAGGGCGGCCGGGTTAAAGGGAGGCGGGGAAGGGGGCAAACGCCAGCAGCGACTTCTTCACGCTTCAGGACTTCTTCATCATCATCTTCTTTATCACTGTCATCTTCTGTTAGTGTATTCTGTTGTCAAGAGTGAAATGTTATATCAATTTTTTGTTGTTGGGTGTTGGCAGCTGTGTTTCTGGCAAAGCATTTCAGCAGCACAAGGGTTAAGCACAAGCCAGCTTGATGGATTGCCCACAGGACCAATAGGTCAGGGCTTCCGTTTGAACTGAGGAATGAGGGAGGTGCCAACTTGTTCAGATAACAGCCTCCGCAAGCTGAGAAGATGCGCCATGTGTCCGGAGAGTTATGGCTCTGAGTAACTGTAAATATATTGTATAATAAAGTAATTAGACCTACTGGGATCAGCAGTAAACAACGACTGGGCCGTCGTTTTGTTGGTGCCACTTTTTGCTGCTGCATCAAGTGGTCCTTCGGATGAGCAGACAGAGAGAACTGACTCATCAAAACAGTCAGGGTGGCGGACAATTGATTTAACTCCCTTCTTCAACTTCATCACCACACCATCTTCCTCTATTATTTCCTCTACTTATTTTATATTATTATTATATCATTTTAATACAATAACAAAAATTTTATTTGATTATTATTTAATATTATTATTATTATTATTATATTTTATTACTTTATTATTTTATTTATATTATTACATTATTATTATCTGCTGTTAGGAATTGTGGGAGTTGAAGTCCAAAACACCCAGAAGGAAGGTCAAAGTTGGCCCAGGCCTGGAGCAGAGGCATTATAGAACATACCACACCTTTCATGATGGTCACTGGGTCCTCCACTTTGGGCCGGATGAGGTTGACCCCAAAGACCGTGGCCAGGTTCTCCACGCTCATCTTGTTGGTCGCCGAGCAGAGATCGATTTCGTGCAGGAACCTGCCGGAAGAGAGTTACAGTTCAGGCTCAATGTCCAAAAAAGAAGTTAGATGTGCCAGGGATATGACATTGAATCACGCTGGAGAACCTAATGCTACAGAGGTGTTCTTCTCTAGGTCCTTCCTAGGTCCTCCAGTGCAATTCCATGGTATGCTTCCATTGGAAGTTGGCCATAGAATTACACTGGAGGATCTAGAAGTGCTAGTGAGTTCTCTAGGTCCTTCCTAGGTCCTCCAGTGCAATTCCATGGTATGCTTCCATTGGAAGTTGGCCATAGAATGACACTGGAGGACCTAGAAGTGCTAGTGAGCTCTCTATGCATTTCCTAGGTCCTCCAGTACAATTCCATGGTATGCTTCCATTGAAAGTTGGCCATAGAATTACACTGGAGGACCTAGAAGTGCTAGTGAGTTCTCTAGGTCCTTCCTAGGTCCTCCAGTGCAATTCCATGGTATGCTTCCATTGGAAGTTGGCCACAGAATGACACTGGAGGACCTAGAAGTGCTAGTGAGTTCTCTAGGTCCTTCCTAGGTCCTCCAGTGCAATTCCATGGTATTCTTCCATTGGAAGTTGGCCATAGAATGACACTGGAGGACCTAGAAGTGCTAATGAGCTCTCTAGCATTTCCTAGGTCCTCCAGTGCAATTCCATGGTATTCCTCCACCTCTCTAGTATTTCTAGTCCCCCAATTCATCTCTATAGCCAATGGCCAGTGGAGGCACATGACAGAATCGTGATGGAGGACTAGAAATGTTGGAAATGTGTTCTTTCTATAATTTTTCTAGGTCCTCCAGTGTAATTCCATGGTATTCTTCTGCTGGAAATTGAGCGTAGTCATACTGGAGGACGTAGAGAGTTGTTCTCTCTGGGCATTTTCCAGGTCCCCTAGAGTCAGCTCTATGGTACAGAGTCGATAGTTTGCTTCCACTGGGAGTTGACCATAGAGATACACTGGAGAGCCTAGAAATGCTACTTAGGTGTTCCCTCTAGTTGTGGTGGATGACCTAGAAATGCTAGGTGACCTCACTAGGCATTATTCAGTCCTGCAGTGCAATGGTATGATGCACTTTTGCTGGAAGCTGACCCTCAAACAGGCATGGGCAGACTTTGGCCCTCCAGGTGTTTTGGACTTCAACTCCCATAACTCCTAACAGCGGGTAGGATGTTGGGAATGGTGGGAGTTGAAGTCCAAAACATTTGGGGTGCCCAAGTTTGCCCATGCCTGCTCTAGAGTCACTCTGGAGGACCTGGAAATGTTCTCTCTAGGTTTGTTCTAGGTCCACCAAGGTGACACTATGGAGATAGTGGATACGGGGATCGTACTGGGCGCTTGCCAAGGAAGCGGGAGACGGGGCAACATACCTGCAGATGTAGCTGAGGAGGTTGTAATTGTCTCGGGGTAGAAGACCTAGCTGCTTCACCAACAGTTGGCCACCCTAGAAGGACATCAAGGCAGGTGGGTGGGTTTGCGACTCTTTTAGGGTGAGTTTGTAACAGTGAAGAGGCCCCGCCCCCACCCCAGCCCCACCCCTAGCCCTAAAAGGCCTCTCAGGAGAAATATAGAGGCTCAGCCCTGTCTCGGGCTCTTGGGAAGAGGCCCCGCCCCCACCCCTAGCCCCGCCCTTTAGTCCTAAAAGGCATCTCAGGAGAAATATAGAGGCTCAGCCCTGTCTCAGACTCTTGGGAAGAGGCCCCGCCCCCACCCCCAGCCCTGCCCTTTAGTCCTAAAAGGCCTCTCAGGAGAAATATAGAGGCTCAGCCCTGTCTCAGGCTCTTGGGTAGAGGCCCCGCCCACTCCTCTAGCCCCGCCCTTTAGTCCTAAAAGGCCTCTCAGGAGAAATATAGAGGCTCAGCCCTGTCTCAGGCTCTTGGGTAGAGGCCCCGCCCACTCCTCTAGCCCCGCCCTTTAGTCCTAAAAGGCCTCTCAGGAGAAATATAGAGGCTCAGCCCTGTCTCGGGCTCTTGGGAAGAGGCCCCACCCCCACCCCTAGCCCCGCCCTTTAGTCCTAAAAGGCATCTCAGGAGAAATATAGAGGCTCAGCCCTGTCTCGGGCTCTTGGGAAGAGGCCCCACCCCCACCCCTAGCCCCGCCCTTTAGTCCTAAAAGGCATCTCAGGAGAAATATAGAGGCTCAGCCCTGTCTCGGGCTCTTGGGAAGAGGCCCCACCCCCACCCCTAGCCCCGCCCTTTAGTCCTAAAAGGCCTCTCAGGAGAAGTATAGAGGCTCAGCCCTGTCTCAGGCTCTTAGAAGGAGCCTCCTTCTAAGAGCCTGAGACAGGGCTGAGCCTCTATACCTAGCCCCACCCTTTAGTCCTAAAAGGCCTCTCAGGAGCAATATAGAGGCTCAGCCCTGTCTCAGGCTCTTGGGAAGAGTCCGGCCCCCACCCCTAGCTCCGCCCTTTTAGTCCTAAAAGGCCTCTGAGTAGAAGTATAGAGGCTCAGCCCTGTCTCAGGCTCTTGGGTAGAGGCCCCGCCCACTCCTCTAGCCCCGCCCTTTAGTCCTAAAAGGCCTCTCAGGAGAAATATAGAGGCTCAGCCCTGTCTCGGGCTCTTGGGAAGAGGCCCCGCCCCCACCCCTAGCCCCGCCCTTTAGTCCTAAAAGGCCTCTCAGGAGAGGTATAGAGGCTCAGCCCTGTCTCATGTCTTGGAAGAAGCCACGCCCACTCCTCTAGCTCCGCCCCCTGTGTCCTTACAGGCGCCTCAGGTGCTCAGCCCTGTCTCCGGCACTTAGGAAGAGGCCCCGCCCCTCCCCTGGCCCCGCCCCCAAGTCCTAATAGATGCCATCACCGCCCCCCTGAATCTCTGCAGCGCCCACCAGGGGGCGGTAGGGCCCACTTTGGGAATCTCTGGTTTATAACATTAATTAAAGGACGAGCCTCAACTACCTTGGTCTCGTTTGCCGCCAGAATCTGTCCGCACAGAAGGAAGTCTTCGTATTGCGAACGAGGGACGACCGGTTCCGGAAGTTCCCGCAGGTAGAGCTTGAGCAGAGAGGCCACGGTGTGCACGTCCGTATCCCTGCCGGAGGGGAAAGCGCGTTACACGTGGGACAACCTTGGAGAGGTTTCCCTGCTCCTGCCTTGGAAGCGTCATTGCCTCTTTCATGGTGCGGTCCTGACCTCGAAAGGAGTTGCTATACTCTAGAAAGGTCATCTCTGCACCACAAACTGCCCTCATATCTTCAGATTATTATTATTATTATGGATTTCTTCATGCCCTCATATCTTCAGGATATTATTATTATTATTATTATTATTATTATTATTATTATTATTATTATGGCTATGAAATCTTCAGGACTTCTTCATGCCCTCTTATCTTCAGATTATTATTATTATTATTATTATTATGGCTATGATATCTTCAACTTCTTCTTGTCTTTATACCTTCAGGATATTATTATTATTATTATTATTATTATTATTATTATTATGGCCACTGTATCTTCAGGACTTCTTCATGCCCTCTTATCTTCAGATTATTATTATTATTATTATTATTATTATGGCTATGATATCTTCAACTTCTTCTTGTCTTTATACCTTCAGGATATTATTATTATTATTATTATTATTATTATTATTATTATTATTATGGCCACTGTATCTTCAGGACTTCTTCATGCCCTCTTATCTTCAGATTATTATTATTATTATTATTATGGCCACTGTATCTTCAGGACTTCTTCATGCCCTCTTATCTTCAGATTATTATTATTATTATTATTATGGCCACTGTATCTTCAGGACTTCTTCATGCCCTCTTATCTTCAGATTATTATTATTATTATTATTATTATTATTATTATTATGGCCACTGTATCTTCAGGACTTCTTCATGCCCTCTTATCTTCAGATTATTATTATTATTATTATTATTATGGCTATGATATCTTCAACTTCTTCTTGTCTTTATACCTTCAGGATATTATTATTATTATTATTATTATTATTATTATTATTATGGACACTGTATCTTCAGGACTTCTTCAAGCCCTGATATCTTCAGATTATTATTATTATTATTATTATTATTATTATTATTATTATTATTATGGCTATGATATCTTCAACTTCTTGTCCTCATATCTTTAGGATATTATTATTATTGTTATTATTATTATTATTATTATGGACACTTTATTTTCAGGACTTCTTAATTCCCTCCACATTTTCAGATTATTATTATTATTATGGCTTCGATATCCTCAACTTATTCTTGTCCTCATATCTTCAGGATATTATTATCATCATCATCATCATCATCATGGCCACTTTATCTTCAGGATGTCTTCTTTCCCTCATATCTTCAGAATATATTATTATTATTATTATTATTATTGACACTGTATCTTCAGGACTTCTTCTTGCCTTCATATCTTCTTCTTCTTCTTCTTCTTCTTATTATTATTATTATGGCTATGATATCTTCAGCTTCTTCTTGTCCCCATATCTGCAGGATATATTATTATTATTATTATTATTATTATTATTATTATTATTATTAGAGCCACTTCTTCATGCCCTCATATCTTCAGATTATTATTATTATTATTATTATTATTATTATTATTATTATTATTACTATGGCTATGATATCCTCAACTAATTCTTGTCCTCATATCTTCAGGAGATTATCATCATCATCATCATCATCATTATTATGGCCACTGTATCTTCAGGACATCTTCTTTTCCTCATATCTTGAGATGATGATGATTATTATTATTATTATGGCTACGATATCTTCAACTTCTTATTGTCCTCCTATCTTCAGGATATATTATTATTATTATTATTATTATTATTATTATTATTATTATTATTATTATTATGGCCACTGTATCTTCAGGACTTCTTCATGCCCTCTTATCTTCAGATTATTATTATTATTATTATTATGGCCACTGTATCTTCAGGACTTCTTCATGCCCTCTTATCTTCAGATTATTATTATTATTATTATTATTATTATTATTATTATTATGGCCACTGTATCTTCAGGACTTCTTCATGCCCTCTTATCTTCAGATTATTATTATTATTATTATTATTATTATTATGGCCACTGTATCTTCAGGACTTCTTCATGCCCTCTTATCTTCAGATTATTATTATTATTATTATTATTATTATTATTATTATTATGGCCACTGTATCTTCAGGACTTCTTCATGCCCTCTTATCTTCAGATTATTATTATTATTATTATTATTATGGCCACTGTATCTTCAGGACTTCTTCATGCCCTCTTATCTTCAGATTATTATTATTATTATTATTATTATGGCCACTGTATCTTCAGGACTTCTTCATGCCCTCTTATCTTCAGATTATTATTATTATTATTATTATTATTATTATTATGGCCACTGTATCTTCAGGACTTCATGCCCTCTTATCTTCAGATTATTATTATTATTATTATTATTATTATTATTATTATTATGGCTATGATATCTTCAACTTCTTATTGTCCTCCTATCTTCAGGATATATTATTATTATTATTATTATTATTATTATTATTATTATTATTACGGCCAGTCCAAAACACCTGGAGGGAAGGCCAGAGTTGGCCCAGGCCCGGTGTGGAACTATATCTCCCCGGACTCCATAGCAAGTGATGCCGAACGGCATTGATCCTGCAGCGGAGAGTCACGATCAATTGGGAGGCATGAGATCAATCCAAGTGATTGACGACCGGGACGGATGGCCTTGAGAAAGGCGCCACCTACTGGCCGAAGGAGGGCCTCTCCCCGGCGTCGAAGGCATCCCGGAGTTGCTTCACCAGGTTGTCTTGCCCGGGAAGACGGAAAATCCCTTCTTCGCGGAGGCCGTGGTCGCGGATGAATCCCGCGCATTTCTCCACCAAGATGGGGACGAGATGCGGCCCAAAGCGCTGCTCATAGGCCATGGTCTCCGCCAACTGCTGACCGAAAACCACTGCAACAAGAAAGACCCAAACCACAACCATGAGAAGAACATTCCCACATACATACATCTATTTATTACCGTATATACTCGAATATAAGCCTAGGTTTTCAGCCCTTTTTTAGGACTAAAAAATCCCCCCTCGGCTTATACTCAGGTGAGGATCCTGGTTGGCTTATATTTGGGTCAGCTTATACTTGAGAATATAGGGTACATTCATTATTTTTCTCTAATATTATTGGTATTATTGGCTTATATTCAAGTATATACGGTAATTCCCAAACCTTCATCATGAACTTTATGTAAATATTGCATAACATGTTTATATTGATCGTTTATAGTTTTAATGGTTTAATTTATAGTCCTATGTTATTGCTTTAGATGTGTGATAATACTGTTTTTATCGTATGCGAGGCATTGGATTTTTGCCATTTATTTGATGTGAACTGCTCTGAGTCCCCCCAGGGGTGAGAAAAGCGGTATATACCATATATACTCGAGTATAAGCCAACCCAAATATAAGCCGAGGCACATAATTTATCACCAAAAAACTGGGAAAACATAGACTCAAGTGTAAGCTGAGAGTGGTAAATTTCAGAAATAAAAATAGATACCAATAAAATTACATTAATTGAGGCATCAGTAGGTTAAATGTTTTTGAATATTTTCATCAAGCTCTAATTTAAGATAAGACTGTCTAACTCTGATTAAATAATTATTCTCGTCTTCTTCAATGTAAATGTGCCTATGTATCCTTTGAATAATAATAGAGTAAAATAATAAATGTAATAATAATAATAATAATAATAATAAATACAGGAAAATAATTCATGTAATAATAAATAGAGTAGAATAATAAATGTAATAATAATAATATCAGAAAGAAATAATAAATGTATTAATAATAATAAAATAGACTAAAATAAATGTAATAGTAGCAACAATAATAGAGTAGAATAATAAATGTAATAATAAAAATAATAAAAATAATATCAGAGTGAAATAATAAATGTATTAATAAATAATAATAATAATAATAATAATAATAATAGACTAAAATAAATGTAATAGCAGCAACAATAATAGAGTACAATAATAAATGTAATACAGTAGAGTCCCACTTATCCAACATAAACGGGCCAGCAGAACGATGGATAAGCTAATATGTTGGATAATAAGGAGGGATTACGGAAGAGACTATTAAACATCAAATTATGTTATGATTTTACAAATTAAGCACCAAAACATCATGTTATACAACAAATTTGACAGAAAAAGTAGTTCAATACGCAGTAATGTTATGTACTAATTACTGTATTTATGAATTTAGCACCAAAATATCACGATATATTGAAAACATTGAGTACAAAATTGCGTTGGATAATCCAGAACGTTGGATAAGTGAATGTTGGATAAGTGAGACTCTACTGTACCCAATTCCCAAACCTTCATCATGAACTTTATGTAAATATTGCATAACATGTTTATATTGATGGTTTATAGTTTTAATGGTTTAATTTATAGTCCTATGTTATTGCTTTAGATGTGTGATAATACTGTTTTTATCGTATGTGACGCATTGGATTTTGCCATTTATTTGATGTGAACTGCTTTGAGTTCCCCCAGGGGTGAGAAAAGTGGTATATAAATGCAATAATAAATAAATAAATAAGTTTGGTCCAGATCTGTCGTCGGCTGGGCTCAGGGCTCTCTGGATGCAGGTGAACTACAACTTTATACATATAAAATATTTTATACATATACATACACACGCATACACATGCAGATGATAAAATCTTATAAGTTAAGCTAAAAAAAAAGCATTAAAACATGAAACATCTTCCAACGGGTGGATAGTTGGCAGTTTAATAAACTTTTCCTATGTTTTGGAGACAGAACCAAGGAGGGAACGGCCTTGGTCACCCAGGAGTGTCCTGCCAAAGGGGCCTTTACCTCCCAAGGCAGAGCCAACCGCCCGGCGGAGGAGCTTGACCCACTCGTCCAGGTCGGACTGGGAGGCGGCCATCAGGACACAGGAGTCCGGCCCGGCCCGACTCGGGTCCCCCGAAATCCCTGAAGGCAAAGGAAGAAAAGGTGCAAAGATTGGGCTTCGGCCATTGGGCATCATCGTCATGCTCTCCAACAAAATCCCAAAGGAATTCCCCAAATAATAATAATAATAATAATAATAATAATAATAATAGATACATAGCCCGTTTGATTCTCCTGCGGGAGAGATAAAGCAGGGTATATACATAAATATAATAATAATAATAATAATAATCATAATCATAATCATCATAATAGATACATAGCCAGTTTGAGTCTCTTGCAGGAGAGATAAAGCGAGGCATAAATATAATGATAATTATTATTATTATAGATGCATAGCCAGTTTGTGTCTCCTGCGGGAGAGATAAAGCGAGGCATAAATATTATTATTATTATTATTATTATTATTATTATTATTATAGATGCATAGCCAGTTTGTGTCTCCTGCGGGAGAGATAAAGCGAGGTATAAATATAATAATAATAATATAATAGATACATAGCCAGTTTGAGTCTCCTGCATGAAAGATAAAGCAAGGTATAAATATATTTATAATAATAATAATAATAATAATAATAATAATAATAGATGCATAGCCAGTTTGCGTCTCCTGCAGGAGAGATAAAGCGAGGTATAAATATAATAATAATAATAATAATAATAATAATAATAATAATAATAATAGTATAGATACATAGCCAGTTTGAGTCTCTTGTCAGAGATATAGTGGGGTTTAAATAAATATAATAATAATAATAATAATAATAATAATAATAATAATAATAATAGATACATAGCCACTTTGTGTCTCCTGAGGGAGAGATAAAGTGGGGTATAAATAAATATAATAATAATACTAATTGCAGAAATAGAACTGAGTTGCTCTGAGTCTCTTTTGAGAGAGATAAAGCAGGGTATAAATCATAATAACAACAACAGTAACTTGGAGAGTTCCTTTGTGCATCAGATTGCAGAATTTGTGCAGTGTGACCCCACTTGAATGTGCCGTGGCTCAAGGCTATGGGATGCTGGGAGTTATAGTCTCCCAAGGCCTTTGGGGAACTACAGGTCCCAGGATTCCACTGGAATGACCGGAAGCCCCGCCACCCAGCCGTCAATGCTGGGATTCCCGTGCCATCCATTGCAACAAACCTGGGATGATTTCAAAGATGAATTTCCCGGCTTCGTCGGAGGAAGAGGCCACTTCTCGGATGCTGCTGCCCTGCAGATGCACCAGGCCCTGAGGCGGCAAAACAGGAAAAAAGAGCCCAAACACACACATTAATATTATTATCATTATCATTATTATCATCATCATTATTATTAATACCCCCTAAGGCAGCAAAACAGGAAAAGAGCCCAAACACACATTATTATTATTATTTTATTGTATGACACACCAAACAGGATAGATATGCTGGATTTTGTATCTATTATTATTATTATTATTATTATTATTATTATTATTATTATTATTTTATTGTATAACACAGCAAACAAGATAGATATGCTGGATTTCGTATCACAAAATCATAAGTCGAACACTTCCCAAGTGTCTAGGACTGGGTGATTTATTATTATTATTATTATTATTATTATTATTATTATTATTATTATTATAATATTATGACACAGCAAACAAGATAGATATGCTGGATTTTGTATCACAAAATCACAAGTCGAACACTTCCCAAGTGTCTAGGACTGTGTGATATTATTATTATTATTATTATTATATTATGACACAGCAAACAAGATAGATATGCTGGATTTTGTATCACAAAATCACAAGTCGAACACTTCCCAAGTGTCTAGGACTGTGTGATGTATTATTATTATTATTATTATTATTATTATTATTATTATTATTATTATTATTATATTATGACACAGCAAACAAGATAGATATGCTGGATTTCGTATCACAAAATCACAAGTCGAACACTTCCCAAGTGTTTAGGACTGTGTGATGTATTAATATTAATAATAATAATAATAATCAGAATCCTAGAATCCAGCCATGGGAAGAGGCAGGTAAGAAATAGTATTATTATTATTATTATTATTATTATTATTGTTATTATGACACAGCAAACAAGATCGATATGCTGGATTTCGTTTCACAAAACCACAAGTCGAACTCTTCCCAAGTGTCTAGGACTGTGTGATGTATTTTCGGATGATGCGTGCAGATCCCAGCAGGGTGGCCTTTTGCAGTTGGCAGATCATGATTTTGTCAATGTCTATTGTTTCCAAATGCCGGCTGAGATCTTTTGGCACGGCACCCAATTATTATTATTATTATTATTATTATTATTAGTATTATTATTATTATTATTACCACCACCCCCCTAAGGCAGCAAAACAGGAAAAGATCCCAAACACACATTATTATTATTATTATTATTATTATTATTATTATTATTATTATTATTATTATTATTGCCCCCTAAGGCAGCAAAACAGGAAAAGATCCCAGACACATTATTGTTGTTGTTGTTGCTGTTGTTGTTATTATTATCAACCTGCCGGTACCTGGGGCTTGAGGTCGTCCTGGTCCTTGAAGTAGTAGAGGTGTGGCCCTTGGAGGACGAAGTACCGCTGCTGCCAGTTGCGGACGATGGAGCGCTGCTTCTTCAGCCAGCCGGCCTTGAGGGGCCCCGGGGCCACCGGGCCCTTCGCCTCCAGCGCCATCACGCTCTGCGACCGCACTAAGGGAGGGAGGCAAGCAAGCAAAGAAAGAAAGAAAGAAAGTCAGCCCCAAAAGCCCTTTGCACAGTGGTTGGGGAGCTTTGCAATGCAATGCACACCCATGCAGCCCAGGCCCACCTTGCATGAGGAAATGTTACCCCAAAAAACCCTTTGCAAAGTTAAGGTGCTTTGCAATGCAATGCAGACCCATGCAGCCCAGGCCCACCTTGCAAGAAGAAATGTTACCCTAAAAAGTCCTTTGCAAAGTTGCGGTGCTTTGCAATGCAATGCACACCCATGCAGGAAACCCATGCACACCAGGCCTGCATTTGCACAGTTGAGGCGCTTTGCAATGCAATGCAGACCCATGCAGCCCAGGCCCACCTTGCAAGAAGAAATGTTACCCTAAAAAGTCCTTTGCAAAGTTGCGGTGCTTTGCAATGCAATGCACACCCATGCAGGAAACCCATGCACACCAGGCCTGCATTTAATAATAATAATAATAATAATAATAATAATAATAATAATAATACTTTATTTATACCCTGCCACCATCTCCCCAAGGGGACTTGGGGCAGCTCACAATGTTACAAAAGTAACAGCGCAAATACATTAACAATATACACAGTTTAAAACACAAGAAGATAATAAAATATATTTGCACAGTTGGGGCGCTTTGCAACGCAATGCAATCCCACGCAGCCCAGGCCTGCCTTGCAAGAAGAAATGTTACCCCAAAAAGTCCCTTGCAAAGTGGGGCGCTTTGCAATGCAATGCAGACCCATGCAGCCCAGGCCTGCCTCTCAGGGAGGAAAATTTCTCAAACAAATGAGGATTTTTTTTTTGGTGAACGCAGCAAGCTATTTGTGAATTTAAAGGAAATGATGGCAGAGATTAGGTTGCAAAGGGACTTCCTTTTCACTGCGGGGGCGGGAGGCGTTTGCAAAGACAAAAAGAAAGCAAAATTACTTATTAAAGGCAGTGATTATTATTATTATTATTCCCCACTTAATCTCTCGAAGGAGACTCAAAGCAGCTATGTATCTATTATTATTGTTATTGTTTTTATTTATACCCAACTTTATCTCTCTCAAAGGAGATGCAAAGCAGCCATGTATTTTTGTTGTTGTTATTATTATTATTATTTGGATCAAGACCCAAAGCAGGTGCTATTGTTGTTTTTCTCTGCATTAAGATCCCAACCAGCTATCATCGTCATCATCATCATCATCATCATCATATTATTATTATTATTGTTATTCCCTCTCTACAATAAGACCCCAACCAGCTGTCATCATCACTATAATCTTATATTATTATTATTATTATTATTATTATTATTATTATTATTATTATTCCCTCTCTACAATAAGACCCCAACCAGCTGTCATCATCATTATAATCTTATTATTATTATTATTATTATTATTATTATTATTATTATTATTCCCTCTCTACAATAAGACCCCAACCAGCTGTCGTCGTCATCATCATCTTATTTATTATTATTATTATTATTATTATTATTATTATTATTATTATTTCTCTGCATTGAGACCCCAAGCAGCTATCATCATCACATTATTATTATTATTATTATTATTATTATTATTATTATTAGCATTATAATTTTCCCTCTGCATTGAGACCCCAAGCAGCTATCATGATGATGATCATCATCATATTATTATTATAATTATTCCCTCTGCATTGATACCCCAAGCAGCTATCATCATCATCATCTCCTCCTCCTCTTTAGCATTATTCCTTCCCTGCATTGACTCCAATCATCACATTATTATTATTATTATTATTATTATTATTATTATTATTATTATTATTATTATTTTATTGTATGACACAGCAAACAAGATAGATATGCTGGATTTCGTATTATTATTATTGTTATTATTATTATTTTATTGTATGACACAACAAACAAGATAGATATGCTGGATTTCGTATTATTATTATTGTTATTATTATTATTATTTTATTGTATGACACAGAAAACATGATAGACATGCTGGATTTCATATCACAAAATTACAAGTCGAACACTTCCCGAGCATCATCATCATCATTATTATTATTATTATTATTATTATTATTAATTATTCCCTCTCTGCCCCAAAGCAACTTACAACATTAAAAACAAGGCAAGCTCATGAAATTTAAAATATTCCAATAGAACTCAACACACATATTTCTAAACACAAAGAGCCTAGCAAGTGAAGATGGGGCAAAAAAAAAAAAAGGCTGCCTAGGGTGCATCTACACTGTAGAATTAATGCAGTTTGACGCCACTTCGTTTGGAGGCAAAGGAGGAAAAATAGCTTTGCAAAAATGCATCTCTTGTGGTTCTGGCGCCATTTCAAGGGCCACAACATACCTATTTTGTCCATTCGCAGGCCGAAATCCCAGCTCCGCGGCAGCTTGAGAGACATAGTCCACAAATCCGAGACCCTTCTTAGGATGGAAAAACAGATAATTATATTTTCGAAAAATGCCTTATTTTTTGGTTGGCAAGAAAAAGGCGAACCGTGCCACCCGCTTCCTCCTCGGCATGTCAGGAAGCCATAGAACGGCCGCTCTTCTTTGACTCTCCAGATTTATTTTCCAAAGAGGTTTCTTATGAGATCGATTCGGGATCTGTAGATCTCCAAGGACAAAAGGGGGACGATTTTGGTTTGGTTTTTTTTTTCCGCGAGAAAACAAAAAGTTTTGCAGAAAGAAAGTGATAAAACGGAGCAGATTTCTGCAAAATGTGAGCAGAGCGGCGAGGCCTGGGCGCATGAGGAAGTGGCGCAGGCGGTGCGGTCGCAAAGTCACACGAAGCTTGCGCGGCCGGCCCGCCGACTCAGGAAGCGGGTGACAAACACCAGAGAAGAGGCCTCCTGGGATTTCCAGTCTTGCAAAGGAGCATCCGCACTGCTTTAAACCACACTTGGCTCCATGCCATGGCAGTTTTAGTCTCCCAAGGTCTTGAGCCACACGTGGAGTGCAAACTAGAACTCCCAGGATCCCTTTGCACTGAGACATTGCAATGAACAAGGCGCCACACGGCATTTGTTTCGCCCCAAGCAAAGGACCTTGCAAAAACTACAACTCCCGGGAATTCAGAGCCATTGCATTTAAAGCGAAAGTAGATGCAACCTAAGGCAAAGGCCCTTGCAAAAACTACAACTCCCGGGAATCCGTAGCATGCACAGAGCCATTGCATTTAAAGCATAGCACTACGCTGCATTCATCTGAAAGTAGATGCAACCTAAGGCAAAGGCCCTTGCAAAAACTGCAACTCCCAGGATCCCATTGCACTGGCCCAGTGTAGATGCCACTTATACTTATTTAAGGTGAAGGCCCCTGCAAAAACTACAACTCTCGAGATTCTATTGCACCGAGCCATTGCAAGGGTGGCGCCAAGCTGCATTCATTCGAAAATGCAGATGCAACTTACTTAAGGCAAAGGCCCTTGCAAAACCACAACTCCCGGGATTCTATTGCACTGGGAGTTATAGTTTGGAGTACTATGTAAACCCGTAAAGGCCATCTGGTCCGCCCCCAATCTAATTTAACAGGAGGCACCACCCGAGCCCTCCCGACAGATGGCCATCCAGCCTCCAGAGAAGAAGATTCTAAGAACGGCGCTCACTCCAATACGTTTTTTTTATTTAACAATAACATTACAGTATATAAATAGGGTAAAATACCTTTGTACAATATGTCACAATATTTCTGACGGTCAAAACAACAGAACAAAACCCAAGGTGTGTCTCTGCCGAAACAAGAACGAGAGGAAATGCGGACGGGACGAGGAGGAGCGGCAGGAACAAGGAAGAAGCGGGCAGTGCGGACGGGAAGGAAGGAAGGAAGGAAGGAAGGAAGGAAGGAAGGAAGGAAGGAAGGAAGGAAGGAAGGAAGGAAGGAAAGAAGGAAGGAAAGAAGGAGGAGACGGCGGCACAAAGTAGGGTTGGAAATAGACATAGAGATCTATCTATCTATATATATATATATATATATACTGATAGAGAAAACCGTGTGTCCCGCATCTATGTCACCGTCCCTCGGTTACGGGGTCCCGGGATCTGCAGTTTCCCAAGGTCTTCGGCTCCCGGGATCCCGTCGCCCTGAGCCGTGGAAATGGTGCCAAACTGCATGAAATGCAACATGTGTTCTCAGAAGGGTAGTATGGTAGAATTTGACTTGATTGACAGCTGTCAATTATCTTACGAGGCAACCGGGGGGGGGGGGATTATGCCCTGCAAGAGGCATTTGACTTTTTTGCTTTATTGACAGCCGCCAATCTCCCACACTTTTGCACGACCTAATAACACTGGGGAGGGTTTTATGCTCCGTTAAGAAGCAAATAGTATGGCCACTGACATTTGCTTGACTGACACCTGTCAATCTCCCAGACCTTTGCATTGAGAAGTTTAAGCTCCATCACAGGCCAAATCCGTTCATTTTTGCTTGACGGACACCTGTCAATCACCCAAACCGTTGCACCGAGGATGCCGGTGGAGTTTAGGCTCCAACAGAAGCAAAGAGCCTATCAGTGGTGACTGATTTTTTGCTTGACTGACAGCTGTCAATCTCCTGGAGCTCTACACCGACTAGGCTGGGAAATGTTTAGACTCTGCCAGAGGCCAAATCCATTTTTTAATTGATTGACAGCTGTCCCATCTCTTTAACCTTGCTGGGGGATTTCATATTGTCAGAGCCAAGCAGCTATTGATTTTTGCTTGACTGACAGCTGTCATATTCCTGGAGCTCTGCACCAACCAGGCTGGGAGATGTTTAGACTCTGCCAGAGGCCAAATCCATTCATTTGTGATTGATTGACAGCTGTCCCATCTCTTTAACCTTGCTGGGGGATTTCATACTCTGTCAGAGCCAAACAGCTATTGATTTTTGCTTGATTGACAGCTGTCAGTCTCCCAGATTGTCTCACTCAGGAGGCGACATGGAGCGTATGCCCTGCAAGGGGCAAAACGAAACGCGGGCTTCGAACCCCAGGACGCGGCACAAGCATCGGATGCCATTTGGCTCTGGCCGCTCAGTGGGGACGATGGGAGTGGTGATCCCTTGGCAGACCTGCGCCCCCCCCCCCCCCCAAAAAGAGCTGTAGATCCACCTCCTTGAATCCCAAATGGAAGAAAGAGACACAAACGGGAGGAGGAGGAGACGCCCACGCGTGGCTGTGGGCGATGGGACCTACAGTGCGCAACCCTGCGGTCTTTCCTCTGCGCCCGGATGCCGGCAGGTGGAGAAGCGGAAGCTGCTTTGGGAAGGAGGAGGAAGGCGCGGGAGCGGCCGGCCGGCCGGCGACTGTCCGAGGAAGCTGGGGAGGGGTCTGCCGGGGACGATGGGCGGGTGGGTCGGAAGAGGCCGGTGCCGCGTCCCCTAGGCCTCCTCGGGCGCGGCCAGGACCCCCCGGTCCACCAGGTGGGCCTTCAGCGTGTGGAAGATGCTCAGCTGCTGCTCCGGCCGGAGGGTCAACAGCTGCTGGATGAGCTTGCTCGGGTTCGGGCCCCTAAACGGACAGAAGGAGACCCACAAAGGGAACATCAGCGCAAGACGAACCACAAACACAACCCTCACACTCAAGGGCAGAACGACAACACAAACACAACGGTGGTCACTCCCAGAGGAGGAGGAGGAGGGGGGGGGGAGGTTAAGCACAATAATTGATAATAATAGAAGAACATTAATGCAAATGCAATGGTCCCTTCCATGCCTTGCTCCTACAGACTGACCAGGAAGGAGGGAGGTTTATAATAATAATAATAATAATAATAATAATAATAATAATAATAATAATAATAATAATAATAATAATAATAATAAAACATTAATGCAAATGCAATGGTCACTTCCACGCCTCGGTCCTCTAACTGATACACAACAAGTTTAGTTCACAGCAAACAAGATGCTGGCTTTTGTATTGGATCCCGTGTCGGATCCTTCTCAAGTGCTGAGGACAATGTGATGCATCTGTGAATAAGGAAGGGGTGGAGTGTCCTTCTTTGGACATCTTCACAAATAGGTCAGATAGCTGGGGAGTCTGGCTATAGATATAAAGACTAGAAAATTTCATTTTTTTATGTAGACGAACAGTCAAAACAAAACAATAGCACGAAGGAAACGAAAGAAAGATTTTCGTGCACATCTCTAATAAATAACCTCTCAAACTACACAAAACACTAGTGATAAGATCCGTGTGTGTTCTTTGGCCCTTCAGTTCCCGGCTGGAAAGGTACCTGATGAAGCTGGCGATGTAGACGTTGACGAAGGTGGCCATCAGGTACTGGCAGTCAAAGCGGTCCATGATGCCCCCGTGGCCCGGGATGGTGTTGGCAAAGTCCTGCGCATGGGAGGGAGGAAAAAGGCAGCCGTCACTCAAAGGAAGGCACGTGCACCGCGGTCCTGGCCTCCACTCCGGGCACCACACGCGGACTCTTGCCGGAGGAGAGCAAGGGGTCCACGCGGCCCCTCCTGGCATCCCTATCCCTATCCATCCATCCCTCCCCTCTATCTATCCATCTCTCATTCATTCAACTCCATCCAGCCATATATCACCTCTATCTATCTATCTATCTATCTATCTATCTATCTATCTATCTATCTATCTTTCATATTTCCATTCATCTATACATGACCTCTATCTATTTTTCTCTCTATCACTCTCTAGCATTCATCTCCATTCATCTATACATCACCTCAATCTATCCACCCATCATTCATTCATATCTCCATCAATCCATCCATCCCCTCTATCTATCTATCTATCTATCTATCTATCTATCTATCTATCTATCTATCTATCTATTTATCTATTAATTCATATCTCTTATCCATCAGCCATATCTATCCATGCATCAAGCCCTATCTATCTATCTATCTATCTATCTATCTATCTATCTATCTATCTATTAATTCATATCTCTTATCCATCAGCCATATCTATCCATGCATCAAGCCCTATCTATCTATCTATCTATCTATCTATCTATCTATCTATCTATCTATCTATCTATTAATTCATTCACATCTCTTATCCATCAGCCATATCTATCCATGCATCAAGCCCTATCTATCTATCTATCTATCTATCTATCTATCTATCTATCTATCTATCTACCTACCTATCCATCCATCCATCATACATCTCTATCATATCTCTCCATCTTTCTCTCATCCATCCATCATCTATCATCTGTAACTTCCTTCTCTATCTCCTATCTATCTATCTATCTATCTATCTATCTATCTATCTATCTATCATCTATATCTATCCCTCCTTTCTCTATCTATCCATCCATCCATCCATCCATCCATCCATCCATCCATCCATCCGTTCATCCATCCATCCATCTCTCCATCCATCTGTATCTATCCATCACCCATACCGGTACCTATCTAGGATCAATTGATTGATCCTTCCCTCCCTGGATGGGCAGATGGACGGATGGGTGGACGAGAAGGAAAGAGCCTTGAGTGACGGGCCTGCCGGCGCCTGCTTCCTACCTTGATCTTGAAGGCCCTCTTGAAGCCGCTGGCAAAAAACCCTCCGAAGGGGCCGATGAGGGAGGCGAAGGTGGAGAGCGCGATGCTGTGGATCTGGAAGGGGAACATCCGGACCGTTTTCTGGGAAGGGAAGAAGGGGCCAGGCCCAGGAGAGGCGTCAGGAGCAGGAGGAGGAGGGCCTTTCTGCCACTGCCACCCCGGGGACCCCAGTGGAGCTGTGGGTTCACATGGCAGGAGAAAAGGGTCCCACTCAACATGGGCTTCCTTGGGGTCTGGTGGAGGTCCTCAACAGAGGCTGGGTGGGCTTCTGTCGGGAAGGCTTGCATGCTGCCTTCCTGGCCCCTTCCGACTCTAGGATTCTATTATTATTATTATTACTAGCTGTGCCCGGCCACGCATTGCTGTGGCATAGTCTTCTTCTTTTAACAAATATTTCAGGGGAAAATGCTTTTATAAGATTAATGGTTATATATTTTTCTCCTTCCTGAAAAATTTGGTGTGATTTGGTCCAGTGGTTTTGTTGTTTACTCCATGAGAAAAACGCACATTACATTTATATATATATATATATTTCGTGTCAGGAGCAACCAGAGTTGCTTCTGGAGAGAGAGAATTGGCCATCTGCAAAGACATTGCCCAGGGGACATCGCCCGGATGTTTTGATGTTTTACCATCCTTGTGGGAGGCTTCTCTCATGTCCTCATATGGAGCTGAAGCTGACAGAGGGAGCTCATCCGCTCTCTCCCCGGGTGGGATTCGAACCTGGCAGCCTTCAGGTCAGCAACCCAACCTTCAAGTCACGAGGCTTTTATCCCCTAGGCCACCGGAGGCTCCTTATAAGATTAATGGTTATATATTTTTCTCCTTCCTGAAAAATTTGGTGTGATTTGGTCCAGTGGTTTTGTTGTTTACTCCATGTGAAAAACGCACATTACATTTATATATATATAGATGATGATGATGATGATTATTATAGATGTGCCTGCTTGCCTGGCAGAAAGCAGGGGGCTGGGCTGGATGTCCTTTGGGGACCCCCTTAATTCTGCCCCCACCTACCCATCCGATGAGGGACTGGAGCACGGCGGGGACGTTGTAGTCCTGCAGCTGGAAGAGCTCGGAGGGTTGGCAGTCCACGGTGAAGCTGTTGCTGTCGTTGTTGAACTCCACGGGGCACGTGAAGCACCGGTAGCCCGACATGACGTACGAGAGCTGTGGGCGGAAGGAAGGAAGAAAAGGCCGAGTGAGCAGGCAATGCAAACAGCAGGCAAAGGCGTGAGCGAGTCGGGACACGGATTTCCCAGTCACGGTCCCGACGTGCATTCCTAGACGTCACCCACACACTTTGTGGGGTGCGTTATGTTAATGTGGGATTTGTGTATTGATAGTGTTTAAATGCAATTTGTGCCATGCTTGTATTGCAACTGATTGCATCATCCAGATTGTACCATAATGTGGAAAGAATTAATTGCCAAGAAGCTGTGATGACCTTGATGTGTGGCTGGAACTAGGGAGTATCCAGACACAAGTGTTTGTGCATAATGATTGCATCAGTTCAGTTCTGTTCAGTTGTACCATAGCGTGGAAAGAGTTAATTGCCAAGAAGCTGTGATGACCTTGATGTGTGGCTGGAACTAGGGAGTCTCCAGACACAAGTGTTTCTGCATAAGGTTTGTATCAGTTCAGTTCTGTTCAGTTGTACCATAGCGTGGAAAGAGTTAATTGCCAAGAAGCTATGATGACTCTGATGTGTGGCTGGAACTAGGGAGTATCCAGACACAAGTGTTTGTGCATAACGACTGCATCAGTTCAGTTCTGTTCAGTTGTACCATAGCGTGGAAAGAATTAATTGCCAAGAAGCTGTGATGACCTTGATGTGTGGCTGGAACTAGGGAGTATCCAGACACAAGTGTTTGTGCATAACGACTGCATCAGTTCAGTTCTGTTCAGTTGTACCATAGCGTGGAAAGAATTAATTGCCAAGAAGCTATGATGACCTTGATGCGTGGCTGGAACTAGGGAGTATCCAGACACAAGTGTTTGTGCATAACGTTTGCATCAGTTGAGTTCTGTTCAGTTGAGTTCTGTCTGCCTAGAGTTCAAGTCAAGTTCTGTTGGAGAACAGAACAGTCCTGTGTTTATCTGTTGTCTGCAAGTCTGTTTATGTTGATTACTACTGCATACAGTAAAACTTTGTAAATAGTTTTACCAACGTCTCTGAGTGTCTCTTTGTTCTGCGTTCCACGGCTTCCATCCAACTACTGCTGCGCTGCAAATACTCTGACACGTTACACTAGGCAACAAAACCTAAAAATGCCCAGGAGAGATATTATTGTCCAGATACAGATTGACTGCACGAAACACTCACCAGAAGTCCAAAAACCACGGTGGCAAAGAAGCCGCCAATGAAGCCTTCCCAGGTCTTTTTCGGAGACAGCTGCGGAAAGATAAATAAGACACAAAACTGCAAAACTGCAGCAAAAGCTCAAGGCAACCCTTTCGAGCCGACAAAACGACTGCACCGCGGCCCCGATTCAGCTGCCCCGCAAGCATCCCATGGACTCGTAGGGATTGCACTTTGGGACAAAATTCCCAAAATCAAATTTGCAAAACACAAACCGTGATTTTGGCATTTTATGCAAGGGGCACCATTTTACTATAACATAATGTGTGTACTGGGACTTTATTATAACAAAATGTATATACTGGGACTTCACTATAATGTATAGATGGGACTTCACTATAATGTATAGATGGGACTTTACTATACCATAATGCATATATTGGGATTAGGACTTTACTGTACTGTAATGTAAACACTGGGATTTTATATTGTAATGTATATAATGGGACTTTATAATGTATATACCAGGACTTTACTACAATGTACACAATGGGACTTTACTATAACATAAGGTATATGATGGGACTTTACTACAATGTACACAATGGGACTTTATAATGTATATAATTGGGACTTTACTATAATATAATGTATATAATGGGACTTCATAATGTATATTCTGGGACTTTACTACAATGTACACAATGGGACTTTATTATAATATAATCAATATAATGGGACTTTATAATGTATATACTGGGACATTACTACAATGTACATAATGGGACTTTATTATAATATAATGAATATAATGGGACTTCATAATGTATATACTGGGACTTTATAATGTATATATTGGGACTTTACTATAATATAATGTATATAATGGGACTTCATAATGTATATTCTGGGACTTTACTACAATGTACACAATGGGACTTTATTATAATATAATCAATATAATGGGACTTTATAATGTATATACTGGGACTTTACTACAATGTACATAATAGGACTTTATTATAATATAATTAATATAATGGGACTTCATAATGTATATACTGGGACTTTATAATGTATATATTGGGACTTTACTACAATGTACATAATGGGACTTTATTATAATAGAATTAATATAATGGGACTTCATAATGTATATACCGGGACTTTATAATGTATATATTGGGACTTTACTACAATGTACATAATGGGACTTTATTATAATAGAATTAATATAATGGGACTTCATAATGTATATACCGGGACTTTATAATGTATATATTGGGACTTTACTACAATGTACATAATAGGACTTTATTATAATATAATTAATATAATGGGACTTCATAATGTATATACTGGGACTTTATAATGTATATACTGGGACTTTACTACAATGTACATAATAGGACTTTATTATAATATAATTAATATAATGGGACTTCATAATGTATATACTGGGACTTTATAATGTATATATTGGGACTTTACTACAATGTACATAATGGGACTTTATTATAATAGAATTAATATAATGGGACTTCATAATGTATATACCGGGACTTTACTATAACATAATGTATATAAGGGGGTTTACTATAAGACAATGCATATCTAATGGGGCTTTACTATGCAATGACTCTACCAGGACTTTACTGGGAGGCAACGTATGGGCTGCAGGGCCCACCTTAATCAGCGGCGTGCGTCCGAAGAAGAACCCAAACATGTAGGCCATGATGTCGTTGCAAATGACGCAGGAAATCGGGACGATGAACCTGGGCGGAGAGATGAAAGGGCATTCGCAAGGCAGAAGGAAAACAGACAAATACAGAAAACCAACTGGGTGGGACCTGCCTTGGAAACAATCCACGTGAAAGAGATCTAGGAGTCTTAGTAAACCAGAAGCTGAGCATGAGCCAAGAATGTCATGCGGCAGCGGAAAAGGCCAATGCAATTCTAGGGCAAAGGGCTGGACCAGATGACCTTTGGAGGCCCCTTTCAAATCTAGGATTCTACATGGAAAGGCTTTCCAGAAAGGGAATATCTACATTATTATTATTATTAATAATAATAATAATTTTGAGCGATATGGCAAAGGGCTGGACTAGATGACCTTTGGGGGGCCCTTCCAACTCTACATGGATTCTACATGGAAAGGCTTTCTAAAAAGGGAATATCTACATTATTATTATTAATAATAATAATAATAATAATTTTGGATTCTAGGATTCTAGAATCCAAAATTTTGGACTCTAGGATTCTACATGGAAAGGCCTCAAAGAGAATATCTACATTATTCTTATTTTTATTAATAATAATAATAATAATAATAATAATAATAATAATTTTGAGTGATATGGCAAAGGGCTGGACTAGATGACCTTTGGCGGCCCCTTCCAACTCTAGGATTCTACATGGAAAGGCTTTCCAGTAAGGAAATATCTACATTATTATTATTATTATTATTATTATTATTTAAAGATGCTTGGACAGGCACTGCTTCCCCAGAGTGAGCACATATGCATAATAATAATAATAATAATAATAATAATAATAATAATAATAATGTAGATAATCTAGAAAGGCTTTCCAGAAAGGGAATATCTACATTATTACTATTATTATTATTATTTAAAAATGCTTGGACAGGCACTGCTTCCCCCAGAGTGAGCGCATATGCATAATAATAATAATAATAATAATAATAATAATAATAATAATAATGTAGATAATCTAGAAAGGCTTTCCAGAAAGGGAATATCTATATTATTATTATTATTATTTAAAGATGCTTGGACAGGCACTGCTTCCCCCAGAGTGAGCGCATATGCATAATAATAATAATAATAATAATAATAATAATAATAATAATAATAATGTAGATAATCTAGAAAGGCTTTCCAGAAAGGGAATCTACATTATTACTATTATTATTATTATTATTATTATTTAAAAATGCTTGGACAGGCACTGCTTCCCCCAGAGTGAGCGCATATGCATAATAATAATAATAATAATAATGATGATGATGATGTAGATAATCTAGAAAGGCTTTCCAGAAAGGGAATATCTACATTATTATTATTATTATTATTTAAAGATGCTTGGACAGGCACTGCTTCCCCCAGAGTGAGCGCATATGCATAATAATGATAATAATAATAATAATAATGTAGATAATCTAGAAAGGCTTTCCAGAATGGGAATATCTACATTATTACTATTATTATTATTATTTAAAAATGCTTGGACAGGCACTGCTTCCCCCAGAGGGAGCGCATATGCATAATAATAATAATAATAATAATAATAATGATGATGATGTAGATAATCTAGAAAGGCTTTCCAGAAAGGGAATATCTATATTATTATTATTATTATTTAAAGATGCTTGGACAGGCACTGCTTCCCCCAGAGTGAGCACATATGCATCCATGCGCAGCCAAAGCCCTGGGAGTGTTGAGCGATGGCTTTGCAAAGCCGGCCAGTCGCCCCTAACCGAAGCCGCCCCATATAATCCATGGCGAGTGAGTGATGCGCTCCCATGCGCGCCCATGCGCCTGCCTCCCACGGCCACAGCCCCGCCAAGCGCCACCGACTCACCAGATCATTCCTTCAAAGAGGTTGTGAATGATGAGGTGCGACTGGGTGACCACGATGAGCAAAGTCACGTGGGTCCAGCCAAACTGGGGGGAAAAGAGAGAGAGAGAGAGAGAGAGAGAGAAACATGCACATCCGGGTTTGCAAAACGGGGAAACCAAACAAACCAAATCCAAAATGCGGATTATACGGATTGAGGAGCGAGAGAGGGAGAAAGGTTAAAAAAGGAAGAAGTCCACACTCAAGAATGCGGCATGCGTCACACTGCGCATGGCTAGCAAATGGATGCAAACATGGCATTTCTTTGCCGCCTTTTCTTTTTCAGTTTGCAAATATTCCATGTGCATTTTAAAGCCAATGTTGAGCATTTCCAGGCATCCTTTCTAGTGTTGTCCATCCTTGCAAGGATCATAAACAGCGCACAACCATCATGAATTCAAAACTTGTCTCCTTCCTGTGTTTTAATCTCTGTCCTGTATATTTTTATTATGTTTTCTATAGAAATACGTTTTAATATTTATCTTTGCTAGGACGGATGCTAAGGGAGGAGGAGACTGATTGGCCATCGCTTTTACCTTTCTCAGGTGTGTTGTTTATGATAGTAGGTATGTGAATACATTTAAAACACTTGTCAGTTCAAATGCTACGTTATGTCCAAATTTTGTAGCAATCGGTCCCCTCGGGGAGATAGGGTGTTTTATTATTATATTATTATTAGCTTGGGGATTATTTGAAAAAGGCATTACAGTAGAGTCTCACTTATCCAAGACTCGCTTATCCAAGTTTCTGGATTATCCAACGCATTTTTGTAGTCAATGTTTTCAATACATTGTGATGTTTTGGTGCTAAAAAAGGGCTAAAAAAACTAGGCTTATACTCGAGTACATACAGTATATGCATTTCCACCTCTTTCTCACTCTCTCTTCCACAAGCTATCTACTCCAAAAGCCGAAAATCTACTGGTTTCTCAGTCTTACCATGTAGAACTGGAGCCGATAATGCTTTTTGACCAGGCTCAAGACGAACATGCAGAAACCTAAAATAACAGGAAAAAGAGAGACTAAATAAGGTTCAGAGGGAACAGCAATGACGACAACTGCGAAAAGTAGGCCAGGATGTGCACATATAGAGCAAACTACAACTTCCAGGTCCCTTTTATTTACCTGTCAGGTAAAGGGCGAAGGAGATGAAGCGGTGGTACTTGCTCAGGATGCGCAGGGGCTCCTCGCGCTGGACCAGCGTGAAGAAGTAGTCCGTGGCCGTCTCCCCGTAGAAGAAGTAGTTCACACAGAGCAGGAAATACCTGCAGAATATAGACATCCATAATAATAATAATAATAATTGTGCAGTTTTCTGGCATTGTATATTTCTGCCGCTTCTGTGACTGTTCATTTGTATTTTGATTCCGTAGCCCACTTGTCGATGGATGTCCAGAAGCAGCAGCATCCACCGCGGTCCTTTTTATCCTGGGCGACGACCGAGCCAATATAGTTTGATTCTCCATAATACTAATGGGTTAGGTGCTCTTAGTTCATGCCCTGGCAGAATATGTAAAGCAAAGTGAAGAACCTGCTTTGACTGAAGTAAAAAATCAGAAACTCCTCAAAACACAGCAGACAAAAAACCGGTACAAGAAAACCGCACTACAAACTAGAGCAGAATCAGTACAAGAAAACCGCACTACAAACTAGAGCTGACAGCTGGCACAACAAAACATTGCATGGAAAGTTCCTTGACAAAATTGAAAGAAAGGCTGACAAGGAGAAGACCTGGCTCTGGCTCACAAATGGGACCCTGAAGAAGGAGACACAAGGCCTGATCCTTGCAGCCCAGGAGCAAGACATCAGGACAAAGGACATTAAGGCCAAGATTGAAAAATCAGCTGATGACCCAAAATGCAGACTGTGCAAGAAAGCCGACGAAACCATTGATCATATCCGCAGCTGCTGTAAGAAAATTGCACAGACAGACTACAAACAGAGGCACAACTATGTGGCCCAAATGATTCATTGGAACTTATGCCTCAAGTCCCACCTCCCAGCAGCAAAGAACTGGTGGGATCACAAACCTGCAAAAATATTGGAAAATGAGCACGCAAAGATACTGTGGGACAGTATATAAATGGTACATTTATATAATAAATGTACCATATACAATTGAGTATAAGCTGACCCAAATATAAACCAACCAGGATCCTCACCCGAGTATTAGCCATGGGGGGGGGGGGGGGGGTTAGTCCTAAAAAAAGGGCTGAAAAACTAGGCTTATATTCGAGTATATCCAGTAATTAAGAAACGACATTGATAACTCAGGAACAAAAATCATGTTACATAATGTAATACAGTATATAATAATGATATAATCATAATATAACTAAACGTAATGTGCTACAGCTGGATGTCCCTCCCTAATGCAGATTCGAAGTTTGTGCTTTTTAATCAACTTTCCCCATGTTTTTATGACGAAACCCATTAGGAAATGACACTGATCCCCCAGGAACTAAAATCGTAGTGTCAATCCGGAAAAGCGCCGGATCTTACCAGCTGAGCGTCCGGAACCAGGGCAGTTCGTAGGAGTGGTAGACGTTGTAGCCGATGGTGATGATTTCGTGGAAGCACTTGATCTGGACGCACATCACCTGCGAGACACAGAAGGCGAGGATGGGGCTCCGCCTCCTCTCTCCCACCCAATGCCCACCCACTTTGGGGTGGGCGGAGTTACGAGCTCTGAGTCAGGGCTGAGCTTCTATCCCTGTCCTGTATAGAGGCTCAGCCCTGTCTCGGGCTCCGCCCCCACCCCTAGCTCCGCCCTTTAGTCCTAAAAGGCCTCTGAGTAGAAGTATAGAGGCTCAGCCCTGTCTCAGGCTCTTGGGAAGAGGCCCCGCCCCCACCCCTAGCCCCACCCTTTAGTCCTAAAAGGCCTCTCAGGAGCAATATAGAGGCTCAGCCCTGTCTCAGGCTCTTGGGAAGAGTCCGGCCCCCACCCCTAGCTCCGCCCTTTTAGTCCTAAAAGGCCTCTCAGGAGAAGTATAGAGGCTCAGCCCTGTCTCAGGCTCTTGGGAAGAGGCCCCGCCCCCACCCCTAGCCCCACCCTTTAGTCCTAAAAGGCCTCTCAGGAGCAATATAGAGGCTCAGCCCTGTCTCAGGCTCTTGGGAAGAGGCCCCGCCCCCACCCCTAGCTCTGCCCTTTTAGTCCTAAAAGGCCTCTCAGGAGCAATATAGAGGCTCAGCCCTGTCTCAGGCTCTTGGGAAGAGGCCCCGCCCCCACCCCTAGCCCCACCCTTTAGTCCTAAAAGGCCTCTCAGGAGCAATATAGAGGCTCAGCCCTGTCTCAGGCTCTTGGGAAGAGGCCCCGCCCCCACCCCTAGCCCCACCCTTTAGTCCTAAAAGGCCTCTCAGGAGCAATATAGAGGCTCAGCCCTGTCTCAGGCTCTTGGGAAGAGTCCGGCCCCCACCCCTAGCTCCGCCCTTTTAGTCCTAAAAGGCCTCTCAGGAGAAGTATAGAGGCTCAGCCCTGTCTCAGGCTCTTGGGAAGAGTCCGGCCCCCACCCCTAGCTCCGCCCTTTTAGTCCTAAAAGGCCTCTCAGGAGAAGTATAGAGGCTCAGCCCTGTCTCAGGCTCTTGGGAAGAGGCCCCGCCCCCACCCCTAGCCCCGCCCTTTAGTCCTAAAAGGCCTCTCAGGAGCAATATAGAGGCTCAGCCCTGTCTCAGGCTCTTGGGAAGAGTCCGCCCCCCACCCCTAGCTCCGCCCTTTTAGTCCTAAAAGGCCTCTCAGGAGAAGTATAGAGGCTCAGCCCTGTCTCAGGCTCTTGGGAAGAGGCCCCGCCCCCACCCCTAGCCCCACCCTTTAGTCCTAAAAGGCCTCTCAGGAGCAATATAGAGGCTCAGCCCTGTCTCAGGCTCTTGGGAAGAGTCTGGCCCCGACCCCTAGCTCCGCCCTTTTAGTCCTAAAAGGCCTCTCAGGAGAAGTATAGAGGCTCAGCCCTGTCTCAGGCTCTTGGGAAGAGGCCCCGCCCCCACCCCTAGCCCCGCCCTTTAGTCCTAAAAGGCCTCTCAGGAGCAATATAGAGGCTCAGCCCTGTCTCAGGCTCTTGGGAAGAGTCCGCCCCCCACCCCTAGCTCCGCCCTTTTAGTCCTAAAAGGCCTCTCAGGAGAAGTATAGAGGCTCAGCCCTGTCTCAGGCTCTTGGGAAGAGGCCCCGCCCCCACCCCTAGCCCCACCCTTTAGTCCTAAAAGGCCTCTCAGGAGCAATATAGAGGCTCAGCCCTGTCTCAGGCTCTTGGGAAGAGTCTGGCCCCGACCCCTAGCTCCGCCCTTTTAGTCCTAAAAGGCCTCTCAGGAGAAGTATAGAGGCTCAGCCCTGTCTCAGGCTCTTGGGAAGAGGCCCCGCCCCCACCCCTAGCCCCGCCCTTTAGTCCTAAAAGGCCTCTCAGGAGCAATATAGAGGCTCAGCCCTGTCTCAGGCTCTTGGGAAGAGTCCGCCCCCCACCCCTAGCTCCGCCCTTTTAGTCCTAAAAGGCCTCTGAGTAGAAGTATAGAGGCTCAGCCCTGTCTCGGGCTCTTGGGAAGAGGCCCCGCCCCCACCCCTAGCCCCACCCTTTAGTCCTAAAAGGCCTCTCAGGAGCAATATAGAGGCTCAGCCCTGTCTCAGGCTCTTGGGAAGAGGCCCCGCCCCCACCCCTAGCCCCGCCCTTTAGTCCTAAAAGGCCTCTCAGGAGAAGTATAGAGGCTCAGCCCTGTCTCAGGCTCTTGGGAAGAAGCCACGCCCACTCCTCTAGCTCCGCCCCCTCTGTGCTAACAGGCGCCTCAGGGGCTCAGCCCTGTCTCCGGCACTTGGGAAGAGGCCCCGCCCCTCCCCTGGCCCCGCCCCTGTGTCCAAATAGGTGCCATCACCGCCCCCCTGGATCACTCCAGTGCCCACCAGGGGGCGGTAGGGCCCAGTTTGGGAATCACTGGTCTATAGATAACTTCTGGCGGAAGCCATTCCTTTCAATGGGGTTCAATGTGATTGATGCACGACTTTCTCCATCCGTGTTATGTCTGGGATGTGGACTCAAGCACAGGCCTACTTCTAGCTTGGAAGGACAAAGAGAAGGAGGAAGGAAGAGAAGAGAGGACTTACAATCATCATCAGCACCATGGGCCCCAAGTAGATGATGATGAAGAAGAAGACGATCATGGCCAGGGTCAGGATGCCTCTCACCCACCAGTTCTTCCACCTGAAGGAGCAGAGCGAGGAACGTTAGCAGCCTAGCAACAACAACAACAGCAATAATAATTGTAGGGCTCCCTGAACAACAACAACTAATAATAATAATAATAATTGTAGGGCTCCTTGAACAACAACTAATATTATTATTAATAATAGGGCTCCCTGAACAACAAATAATAATAATAATAATAAATAGTAGGGTTCCCTGAACAACAACTAATATTATTAATAACAATAGGGCATCTGAACAATAAGTAATAATAATATAATAATAATAATAGGGCTCCTTGAACAACAACAACTAATAATAATAATAATGATAATAATAATTGTAGACTTCTCTGTAGTAGTAGCAGTAGAAGTGAAGAGCCCTCTGAAAAAATAATAATGGTAGCCTCCTCCTCTGAATAATAATAATAATAATAAATTATAATAATTATTAATTAATTATTATTACTAATAATTAATTAATTATTAATAAAAAATAAGTGTAGGCCCCCTGAAAAACTAATAAAAATAATAATTATAGGGTACCCTGAACATCTAATAATAATAATAATAATAATAATAATAATAATAATAATAATTATTATTATTATTATTGTAGGGGCACCCTGAACCACAAAGAATAAGAATAATACTAACAACTGTGGGTCCCCTGAACAAGTAATAACTGTAGCCCCTGAACAACAACAACAGCAGCAACAACAACAACAGCAATATAGGGTCTCCTAAACAACTAATTATAATGCTAATAATAACTGTAGCTCCCCAAACTAATAATAATAACAATAGTCTCCCTGAACAGCAACTAATGATACTACTGATAACTCTTCTGCCGCCTACCTGGAGGACATGTTGGAGAGGGCCCGGTTGAGGACCTCGGGCGTGTCGTCCACGGGGGCCGGGGGGGCCGCCTCCGCCTTGCCCTCGCTGTCCGAGGCCGTCTCGCCCACTTTGTTCTCCGCCTCTGAATCCTGCGCAAGAAGTGGATGCGACATTGACACACATGACCAGCCGCTGCCAGAAGCACAGAGAGTTTCATCTATGCTGACGATCGTGCCATCACCGCCCAAGAAGGGAGTTTTGAAACGGTGGAACAGAAATTCCACAAAGCTCGAGGTGCTCTTACTGCCTTTGACAGAGAGAACCAACTGTAATGAAGTGTGAATTTTTGGTTTACAGATGCCATGTTTAATTGTGTTTTAAAAGAGTCAACATTTCAGTTATTGCATCTCTACACTCAAGAGTTGGTTGCCATGGAGAAGTGGGCGGAGCCCACTGCCGTTTTGGTGGATAGGTGCAGAGTTGAAAAGAAGCAGTTAGTCTGTGCCCTGATGAGGTACAGGGAAGACTGACCCTAAGTTGAAGGGATCAGGGAGGCTCAATTGCTTATTTTGAGTCCGTTTAAAATAAGTTTGGTGACTTATTTTAAGGTAGTCTGTATCCTGTTAAGGAACAGATAATCTGTGATTGAAATTCACAGGGTGACTGCAGTTTAGAGCAGTAGAGAAAGAAGTGACATTTTAAGGAGTTTGAAACACCTCATTCTAGCTTTGCAACTGTTAATCAAAGTGCCTCTAAAGAGAAAGTTACTGTAACCATTAAGCTTTGTGCCTGAATAAACGTGTTATTTTTCTTTCAAACATCTCAGCTACTGTCACATATATTACCATCAACAGTAAACAAGAAGAAGCAAGAAAATCAAAATTTAAAAGGTCTCCTCTCTGAGTAGCTAGTGGCTACATCTTCCCATAGTGGTGGCAAGCGTTGATAATCCCCTTTACATCTGGTGGCAGCTTATAAAGACTTTATAATTTGGCGGCAGCGTAAACATCTTTACACTGGTGGCAGCGGTTATATAATATACTAGCTGTGCCCGGCCATGCGTTGCTGTGGCGAAGTCTGGTGGTATGGGAAATAAAGTATTGAGGAATTGGTGGTAATTAAGGTCAAGGGTAAAGGTTTTCTCCTGACATTTAGTCCAGTTGTGTCCGACTGCACACTGAAGTGGATTATATGGCAGTGTGAAGTCAAGATAATCCAGTTCAAAGCAGATAATATAGGATTCTAAATGGGTTATATAGCTGTGTGGAAGGGCCTTGAGTCTACACTGCCATATAATCCAGTTCAAATCTGATAATCTGTATTTTATAGGCAGTGGGGAAGAGGCCTAACTCTGCCTGTTCCCTGGGCTGAGTGGGTTGCTAGGATACCAAGCTTAGCCTTTTAACTGGCAGCAATTGGATAAAAACAATTCTTCCTCTCCCTCTAATTAGGACTTTATTTTTCTTTTCTTTTTGTTGTATGAACGTAGAGGCATGGATGAGGGGTTGGGCTGCCAAATTTAGTGTTTCTGGGATGTGTAGTTTTGTTGTTTTGTCCTAGGCCGAAATTTCATTACCTATATATATATATATATATATAAACATCTTCCCTCTCCGCACCAACTGATTCCTAATCCATCTAAAACCCAGACGTGTGATTTTCACCTTAAGACCAAACAAGCATCTTGAGCTCCGAGGATGACCTGGGAGGTGTGGCGGAGGACTCTATTTACACTAGTGGTTCCGAAACTTATTTGGCCTACCACCCGCTTTCCACAAAAAAATATGGGAGTTGTAGTTCATCCACAACCTTATGCATTTTGTACATTTAAAAACCCAGGAAATGCCGGGGACCCAAGGTAGTATTTTAATAAAAAAGTTAAACCAAGTGTTGCTTGCAAGTGCCACCCCTGTTCGCTCAAGGCATTGATATTCTTTGTTTATTGGAGAAAAGGGAGGAAGGAAGCGCATATAAACGCATCCTGAAGCCATTGTTGGAACATGGCCAAAGAGCCTCTCTCTTTTGGAAAAAAAGCCAGGGACGGTATTTATAGCATTGTCCCCGAGGCCAAAAAAGGAAAGCATTTCCCGACAAGAGGCAAAAGCAGTCCCTGGTTGCGTCTACACTGCAGAATGGAAGCAGTTTGACCGCACATTCATTGCCTTGGCCATGATATTATTATTATTATTATTGTTATTATTAATTCATTTCTATCCCGCTTTTCTCCCGTGGGTGGGATTCAAAGCGGCGTGCAGCATATAAAATTCATGCAAATACACTGAACAACAATACGTAATCAATTAAAACATATCCCGACTAAAACCCAATTAAGATATCAAATAAAACAATTTTAAACAATATGACATGTAGTTCTATGTAACTGTTTTATTATTTAATCTAAGGTTTTTATGTTAAGCTGCTTTGAGTCTCCTGTAGGATAGATAAAGTGAGGTATAAATATAACAACAACAACAGATACATAGTCATTTTGAGTCTCCTGCCGGACAGATAAAGTGGGGTATAAATAAATAAATATAATAATAATAATAATAATAATAATAATAATAATTGATATATATATCACCTCTTTCAATCTCATACGGGAGAGATAAAGCAGGGTATAAATAAACAGTCTTTGCAATTCGATCTTCAAATCCTCATATTGTGTTATTATTATTATTATTATCATTATCATGTTTATTTATATTCTGCTTTATCTCTCCCGTATGAGATTGAAAGAGGTGATATATAACCATTATTATTATTATTATTATTATTATTATTATTATTATTATTATTATATTTATTTATACCCCGCTTTAGCTGTCCAGCAGGAGACTCAAAATGACTATGTATCTGTTGTTGTTGTTATATTTATACCCTGCTTTATCTATCCAGCAGGAGACTCAAAGCAGCTTAACATAAAAAAACCTTAGAATATATATGTTTAAATAATAAAACCGTTACATAGAACTACATGTCATATTGTTTAAAATTCTTTTATTTGATATCTTAATTGGGTTTTAGTCGGGATATGTTTTAACTGATTATGTATTGTTGTTCAATGTATTTGCATGAGTTTTATATGCTGTACGCCGCTTTGAATCCCACCCATGGGAGATTCTTCCGACTCTAGGACTCTAGGGAAGTGTCAATAAATACAACCATCATCATCATCATCATCATCATCATCATGGTCATCGTGGCCGGAGGATGCAACGATGCAAGGAGACGCAAAGCTCAGGGTAACTCCTGAGAATATAATTTTTGCAAATGCTATGGCAGAAGGATCATCATGGCTGCTCTTTCTGCAAGTGGGAGCCGTCTCCTCCTCCTCCTCCTCCCAGTGCGGATGACGAGCGAGCGGTACCCAGGGCTCCGAAGGAGGGGAGGTTGCCGTGGCAACCGCCTCCTCCTGCATCCCTTGCATGCGTGAAGGCAAGGATGCTGCAGGCCTTCGAGAACCTTATTCAGCCAAACTGAGGCAGAAAGAGGAGGCTCCGTCCTTGGGTTTCCCATCTCCTTCCAACCCAAAACCTTTATAACTAAACGTACATCGGGTGGATCCTACATTATCATTATCACAACAAGAAAGCCGTTCCCATCCAGCCTTTTTGCCATGCAGGGATATTATAATAATAATAATAATAATAATAATAATAATAATAATAATAATAATAATAATTTTTTAAAAATCAGAAACTTCTCAAAGCACAGCAGACAAAAAACAAGTACAAGAAAACCGCACTACAAACTAGAGCTGACAGCTGATGATCCAAAATGCAGGCTCTGCAAGGAAAATCTGGTTCAGGATGACCCAGGTTTAAGTGTTGAAAATAAATAGATATATATAATTTTCCAACTTCGAAACATGGTAAAATGGGGCTACTTTTCTTGACTGATAATAATCCCATTTATCACTTCCATCGAAAATGTCCTAAAATTAGACAATCCCAGACACACACACACACACACACGTGATTTAAAGGCAGAAAAGATCCATTTCTTATCTGATTCAATGTGTCTCATAATGCAAGCAGCAACTCTGTAGACCTTTGACACGTCTTGCACAATCGTGGACACGCTGGAAGCCTTGATTAAGGAGTGCAAAATGCACAGGCTGACCCTATTATTATTATTATTATTATTATTATTATTATTATTATTATTATTATTAAACCTGGTTTGGTAGTTTGGAGGGGCACTTAAATCATTGTATATTATTATTATTATTATTATTATTAAACTGTAGGCACGTCTTGCACAATTGTGGACATGCTGGAAGCCTTGATTAAGGAGTTCAAAATGCACAGGCTGACCCTATTATTATTATTATTATTATTATTATTATTATTGTTAAACCTCGTTTTGTAGTTTGGAGAGGCACTTATATCATTTATTATTATTATTATTATTATTATTATTATTATTATTATTATTAAACCTGCTTTTGTAGTTTGAAGAGGCACTTATAGAATTGTATATTATTATTATTATTAAACTGCAGGCACGTCTTGCACAATCATGGGCATGCTGGAAGCCTCGATTAAGGAGTGCAAAATGCAGAGGCTGACCCTATTATTATTATTATTATTATTATTATTATTATTATTATTATTATTAAACCTCGTTTTGTAGTTTGGAGAGGTACTTATATCATTTATTATTATTATTATTATTATTATTAAACCTGCTTTTGTAGTTTGAAGAGGCACTTATAGAATTGTATATTATTATTATTATTATTATTATTATTATTATTATTAAACTGCAGGCACGTCTTGCACAATCATGGGCATGCTGGAAGCCTCGATTAAGGAGTGCAAAATGCACAGGCTGACCCCATTATTATTATTATTATTATTATTATTATTATTATTGTTAAACCTCGTTTTGTATTTTGGAGAGGAACTTATATCATTGTATACTATTATTATTATTATTATTATTATTATTATTATTATTATTATTAAACTGCAGGCACGTCTTGCACAATCATGGGCATGCTGGAAGCCTCGATTAAGGAGTGCAAAATGCACAGGCTGACCCTATTATTATTATTATTATTATTATTATTATTATTATTATTATTATTATTGTTAAACCTCGTTTTGTATTTTGGAGAGGAACTTACATCATTGTATACTATTATTATTATTATTATTATTATTATTATTATTATTATTATTAAACTGCAGGCACGTCTTGCACAATCATGGGCATGCTGGAAGCCTTGATTAAGGAGTGCAAAATGCACAGGCTGACCCTATTTATTATTATTATTATCATTATCATTATTATCATTAAATCTGCTTTTGATTAGTAGTATATATCATTGTATATTATCGACACTGCAGATTTAATGCAGCTTAGCACCACTTTAATGGCCTTCAGTGGGGCTTTTTCTGGCTTTACGAAACCCGGCTTTGCAAAACTCCCAGAAGTGCACAGCCTTGAGCCATGGGCATTTTGAAGCAGTGCCAAACTGCATTAATTCCACAGTGCGGATGCAGCCTTGGAGACATGCTGTTGCTGGGAGGGATTCCCTATATGTATATGCTTTGTTTATATGACGGCACCATCTAAACAAACCATGGCGGTACTCATCATTATCACCCGTCAGACTCTAAATCCCATGAGGACGCTGCCCTTTGCTCCATCTGCTCCTTGCGTCAAGCCATTTCCTATTATTATTATTATTATTATTATTATTATTATTATTATGCTTGTTTTTCCCCTGCTTTTCCCCTCCATGCGCAGCCCAGGCGATGAACCCTGTGCTAATCGACTGTGTCGTCTCCTCATTGTTTCTGGGCTTCTTTCTCCCTGGAGCCTCTTCCAGCAAAAGGAGGTCGTCGCTTGCATTTGTGTTGACTCATGCTCGGCTATGCGCCCTTTCTTTCATTATGGGAGTGAATGGAAACCCATGATGTTTTCTAAGCCAAGCAGATCAGGCAGCCCAGAGGGTTTATTTTAGAGTTATATTTAGATAGATAGATGATTCAGGAGTGCAAAATGCACAGGCTGACCCTATTTATTATTATCATTATTAAACCTGCTTTTGTAGTTTGGAGAGACACTTATATCATTTATTATAATTATTATTATTATTATCCCTGCTTTTGTAGTTTGGAGAGGCACTTATATCATTTATTATTATTATTATTAACCCTGCTTTTGTAATTTGGAGAGGCACTTATATCATATATCATTATCATTATTATTATCATTATCATTATTAAACCTGCTATTAAACCTCCAAACCTGAGTTTGGAGAGGTTCTTATATCATTTATTATTATTATTATTATTATTATTATTATTATTATTATTAACCCTGCTATTGTAGTTTGGAGAGGCACTTATATCATTTATTATTATTATTATTATTATTATTATTATTATTATTATTATTAAACCTGCTTTTGTAGTTTGGAGAGGCACTTATATCATTTCTTATTATTATTATTATTAAATCTGCTTTTGTAGTTTGGAGAGGCACTTATATCATTGTATATTGTTGTTATTATTAAACTGCTGGAAGCCTTGATTAAGGAGTGCAAAATGCACAGGCTGGCCTTATTATTATTAGACCTGCTTTATTTACTTTGGTTTCTGATTTATTATCATCATCATCTATTCTATTATTATTAGAATTGCATTATTATTATCATTACTGGAGTTGTATTATTATTATTATTAAATTATTATTATTATTGGAGTTGTATTACTATCATTATTATTGGAGTTGTATTATTATTAGAGTATTATTATTAGAGTTGTAATAAATAGTGCATGGAGCACTGTTACCTTCCCGCCAGAGCAGTACCTATTAATCTACTCACATTTGCATGTTTGCTAGGTTGGCAGAAGCTGGGGCTAACAGCTCACCCTGCCCCCCGAATTCAAACCGCTGACCTTGTTGTTGTTATTGTTGTTATTGGAGTTGAATCATTATTATTAGAACTGTACTATTATTATTATTGGGAGTTGTTTTTGTTATTATTAGTTGTATTATTATTGAAGTTGCAATATTATCACCATTATTATTGGAGTTGTATTATTAGAGTATTATTATTATTAGAACTGTATTATTAGAATTGCATTTTATTATTATTATTAGAGTTGCATTATTATTATTGGAATTGTATTATTATTAGAAGATTATTATTATTAGAATTGTATTATTATTATCATTACTGGAGTTGTATTATTAGAGTATTATTATTATTATTATTGTATTATTAGAATTGCATTTTATTATCATTAGAGTTGCATTATTATTATTGGAATTGTATTATTATTAGAAGATTATTATTATTAGAATTGTATTATTATTATCATTACTGGAGTTGTATTATTAGAGTATTATTATTATTATTGTATTATTAGAATTGCATTTTATTATTATTATTAGAGTTGCATTATTATTATTGGAATTGTATTATTAGAATATTATTATTATTATTATTATTATTATTATTAGAATTGTATTATTATTATCATTACTGGAGTTGTATTATTATAATATTATTATTGGAGTTATATTATTATTAGAGTCCTCCTCCTTCTTCTTCGAAGCCCAGAGTTGGAAGAGACCCCGTGGCCCACCCAGTCCAACCCCATTCTGCCAAAAAGCTGGAAAATTGAAAAGCATCCCCGACAGATGTCCATCCAGCCTCTGCTTCAAAGCCTCCACTGGACTACTGAGGCAGAGAGTTCCACTGCTGAGAGAGGGGAAGTTCTTCCGGGGGTCACAAGGGGGTTTCAGAGGGGTCGCCAAAGGTCATCAGAAAACACGTATTTCTGATGGTCTTAGGAACCCAAATCCTAAGGAAGGATAGGACAGATCAATGATGTGGCAACCTTTTGCGCTTGGTGTGTCAAAATTCACCAAAAAACCTAGCATGACTTGTGTGATGTGTCACTTTGAGAAAAAAAAACAACCCCATAATTTCGCAATATGTATAGTTTAAATAACAAAAATGTATAATTGCAATATATAACTGTATTTAATAAATCAAAAACTATTTACTACCCTTATTTCCATGTACAACCATCTATGGGACCTCTTGCAGCTTCCACGCTGATTTCTCTCTATTCTAGTTTCAATGTAGTCATGAATAATATAATAATATAATGGTAATAATATGATCATATACTACAATAATAATAGAATAATAATAGAATGATATAATGATAATGTAATGTGCATAATTCCCATGGAGTAAACAACAAAACCACTGGACCAAATCACACCAAATTTGGCCACAAAAGACATAAGTCATTATCATTTGGGGGAAAAACCGAACAAATTCCTATGCACACTGCACATATCTTATTTGTAGTGCAAAACAACAACAACAACAACAATGAAAGAACAATACAATATTTAAAAATGAAAATAATTTTAACCAACATAAACCTATCAGGATTTCAATAGGAAGTGTGGGCCTGTTTCTGGCCAATGAGATAGTCAGGTTAATTAGGGTTGTTGTTGTTGTTGTTGTTGTTGTTGTTGTTGTGTGTCTTCAAGTCATTTCAAACTTTGGGCGAGCCTAAGTCCAAAATTATTTATTTAAGTCCAAAATCGTTTACTACATTTATTTACTACATTTATATCCCACCCTTCTCACCCCGAAGGGAACTCAGAGCAGCTGTATGTACATACAATATATTATATTATTAGCATAGCACAATATTAGCATTATACTATATTGAACTATACCACTATACTGTAATATTATATGTACTATATAACATATAATTAATATTATTATATGATATTATTGTTAGTTTTGTATTGTATAAAATGATAATATTATTATCAATATTGTATGTATATACAATATACAGTAGAGTCTCACTTATCCAACATTCTGGATTATCCAACACAATTTTGTAGTCAATGTTTTCAATATATCATGATATTTTGGTGCTAAATTCGTAAATACAGTAATTACTACATAGCATTAATGTGTAATAAACTACTTTTTCTGTCAAATTTGTTGTATAACATGATGTTTTGGTGCTTAATTTGTAAAATCATAACCTATTTTGATGTTTAATAGGCTTTTTCTTAATCTCTCCTTATTATCCAACATATTCACTTATCCAACATTCTGCCGGCCTGTTTATGTTGGATAAGTGAGACTCTACTGTATTATATTATTAAAACTGATATAAAAATATTATATTATAAATGAGGGCGGGGGCCAGGTAAATTACCTTGGAGGGCCGCATCCGGCCCCTGGGCCTTAGTTTGGGGACCCCTGGATTAGATAGACAGACAGACAGTCCGAATAGGACCGATAGACACACAGACACACACACACACATATTTATACACGCCTGCACACACACACACACACACACACACACACACACACACGCATTTCCAAGCAGGGACAGAAACACAACACCCTAAAAGGAAAAGCATTTCCTCTGAATGCAGAGCTGGCCGTAGAAAAAGAAAAGAACGACAAAGAGAAAAATCCGGATCGAGCGAAGCAACTGCAAACGGCAGGCATGAGATTCCATACTATGGAATCCTGGGATTTGCAGTTTCCCAAGGACAAGGGCTGTGGCTCCATGAGAGAATGCACTTGTCGCCATGGCTTTACCCGCCTTCGAACAATCCTGTGGCACCCCGGGAGACGTAGCTTTGCAAGGCCTTGGGCTGCCTCTGCAAAAGGGTGCCAAACTACAACTCCCAGCACCTTCCAGCATTGAGCCGTGGCCGTTAAAGTCGTGCCAAACATGCATTCATTCCACAACAAAGAAGGCCTTGCACAAGGTTTTATCACTATTTGGACGGAGGGAGAACAATCCTAGGGCAATGCAATAGAGACTTCAAATATTTGCAAACATAAAAACAACTTGTGCATTGCACGTTGTGCAAGCTCCCCTTTCTGCCGCTTTCGCAGCCGTGAATTCATTGCAACAGCATTTATGCGCTAAAATACAGGGTGCATTAAGTCAACTTCCTGCAAACACAGCCCTTCAAGTGAAAATGCAAGTGACCCCAAATATTTGCAAATATAAAAACAACGTGTGCATTGTGCATGCGCCCATTTCTGCTGTGCATAAACTGCAAGAAAATGCAATAGTGACCCCAAATATTTGCAAATATAAAAACAACGTGTGCATTGTGCATGCGCCCATTTCTGCTGTGCATAAACTGCAAGAAAATGCAATAGTGACCCCAAATATTTGCAAATATAAAAACAATGTGCGCATTGTGCATGCGCCCGTTTCTGCTGTGCATAAACTGCAAGAAAACGCAATAGTGACCCCAAATATTTGCAAATATAAAAACAATGTGCGCATTGTGCATGCGCCCGTTTCTGCTGTGCATAAACTGCAAGAAAACGCAAGTGACCCCAAATATTTGCAAATATAAAAACAATGTGTGCATTGTGCATGCGCCCGTTTCTGCTGTGCATAAACTGCAAGAAAATGCAATAGTGACCCCAAATATTTACAAATATAAAAACAATGTGTGCATTGTGCATGCGCCCGTTTCTGCTGTGCATAAACTGCAAGAAAACGCAATAGTGACCCCAAATATTTACAAATATAAAAACAATGTGTGCATTGTGCATGCGCCCGTTTCTGCTGTGCATAAACTGCAAGAAAACGCAATAGCGATCCCTAATATTTGCAAATATAAAAACAACGTATGCATTGTCATGCTCTCCTGTTTGCTGTGCATACATTGCAATGGCATCGATGTGCTAAAATACTGGGTGCATTAAATCAATTACTTGCAAATGCAGCCCTTCTATTTCTCTAAGAGATTATTTAAAAGGTTTTCCTCCAAGCAACAAGGCAAAGGAGGCATCTACACTATAGACTTAACACAGTTTGGTACCACTTTAGTTGCCATGACTCAATACTACGTAATTCCTTGGATTTTGGCATTTCTTGGCAGAAGAGGCTCAAGAATTTGCAAAACTACAACTCCCAGGCTTCTTATGGTTGTGAGCTAATTGCAGTTAAAAGTGCTGTCAAACTGTGTTAATTCCACAGGGAAGACATATCCTTGGATTTTTCTGGTTTAACATCCGTATCTGTTTAATGCACCTGTGCTGCAAGGTTTCCGTATGTTTCTGCAAAGGGCGGGACTTATTTTGGTTTAAACCCGGCTAATTTTAGTCTGTCCCAAAGCAGATTAAAAGGGCTGAACCCTCGTTAAGCCAATTTTAGAGCAAAAGAAGGCTGTTAAAACCTTGCGCCAATGCAGTGGTTGTGGCGAAGGCAACGTCAGCCACCTTTGCTTTGAGCCGTATTATTATTGGGTTGCTGCGAGTTTTCCGGACTGTCTGGCCAGGTTCCAGAAGCATTCTCTCCTGACGTTTCGCCCACATCTATGGCAGGCATCCTCAGAGGTTGTGAGGTCCTCACAGCAACCCAGTGATTCGGCCATGAAAGCCTTCAACAATGTATTATTATTGTTATTATTGTTATTATTGTTATTTGCATTGGAAAAAAGAAAGCCACGATAGAGTCACATCCTATTTGATACTCAAGGATATAAAATCTGCTTTAAGAGAAAATGAAATACGGATGGGACAATCAAAGGGTGCGTCTGCACGGTTGAATTAATGCACTTTGACACCACTTTAACTGCCATATGTCAATGCTATGGCTATGGTAGTTTATGAGATCTTTAGCCTAATAATAATAATAATAATAATAATAATAATAATAATAATAATAATAAGGAATGATATAAGCACCTCATAAAACTACAAATTACTAGTAATAGTAATTATTATTATTATTATTATTATTATTATTATTATTATTATTATTATGATAAGCAATGATATAACACTGTCTTTAATGGGGCAAACTTTGCAGGTTGCAGTATTCTTATTTTTTCTTGTATTTTCTATTGCTGGTCATAGTTCACAATTGTTTTGTTTATTTTAAAATATCCCAATGATGCTTCTATATTCTTCCCAGAATATTGTCTTGCAATTTCTCGTACTTGAAAGTGATTTAAAAAAAAATCCAAACACAAAATAGTCTTCTTTGCATTCCCTCTCCTTGTTATAGTGCATCAGGGAAATGTCCCATTTGCGCTATGACAATTCAACGAGGAAAACAAAAACATTAATAAAGGAGTTGCCCTTCAAACTACAAGAGAGCTCCACCAAACAGCAGACTGATGTAAACAACAACTTTACAAAGTCATAACAACAACTTTGCAGACTGGTTGCAACAACTTTGCAGGTAAATCGCAAAAACTTTGCAGACGGGTCGCAACAACCTTGCAGATCGGTAGCAACAACCTTGCAGGCCGATCGCAACAACTTTGCAGATTGGTAGCAACAACCTTGCAGATGGATAGCAACAACTTTGCAGATTGGTAGCAACAACCTTGCAAATTGGTAGCAACAACCTTGTAAATCGGTAGCAACAACCTTGCAGATCGGTAGCAACAACTTTGAAGATCGATAGCAACAACTTTGCAGATCGGTAGCAACAACTTTGCATATCGGTAGCAACAACTTTGCAGATCGGTAGTAACAACCGTCCAGATCAGTCGCAACAACTTTGCAGATCGGTCGCAACAACTTTGCAGACCGGCCGCAACAACCTTGCAGACCAGTAGCAACAACCTTCCAGATCGGTAGCAACAACCTTGCAGGTCGATAGCAACACCTTTGCAGATCGGTAGCAACAACCTTGCAGACTGGTAGCAACAACCTTGCAGATCGATAGCAACAACTTTGCAGATCGATAGCAACAACTTTGCAGATCGATAGCAACAACTTTGCAGATCGGTAACAAAACCTTTGCAGATCGGTAACAACAACCTTATAGATCGATAGCAACAACTTTGCGGATCGGTAGCGACAACCTTGCAAACCAGTAGTGACAACTTTGCAGACCGGTAGCCACAACCTTGCAGATCAGTAGCAACAACTTTGCAGATTAGTAACAACAACCTTCCAGATCGGTAGCAACAACTGTGCAAATCCATAAGAACTTTGCAAACTCTAATGCAAACCCATAAAAATACGATCAAGAGATCTGTTCAGAGGTTTGCCCTTGCTTCCCTCTGGGGCTGAGAGAGTGTCACCCAATGGAGTTCTGTGGCCAAGTGGGCATTCGAACCCAGGTCTTCATGGTCATAAACCTATGCTGTCCATTATGTTCAATACTTAACATACACAAAATTAGAAGGAACTATTATGGAAGAGTTTATGGCAGCAAAAAATAAATAAACAGAACCCCAAGAAGCTATTTCTTGGCGGACGCATTGTTTGCTTTGAGTTATTTTGGGGGAAGCCGTGCCCTTTATAGGCCAGATTTTTCATAGGAGGGGAAAAAGGCACCGTTGAGACTCCAAGTTACGCCACAATAAAGTCAGTTATAGGTAGATGCATAATAACAACAACAACAACAATAATAATGTCAAGTATATAAATAGCTGGAAAAATAAAAATAAAAATGCCAAGTATAGAAGGTTGGAGAAGCAATAATAATAAATATGTCAAGTATAGATAGCTGGAGAAGTAATACTAATACTTATAAGTATAGATTGCCGAAGAAGTACCGTAATAACAATACTAATTATAGATTGCTGAAGAATTAATACTTACAATACTAATAGTTATAGATTGCTGAAGAAGTAACAACAATAACAATAATAAGTACAGTAGCCACTTTTGTAGTCAATGTTTTCAATATATTGTGATATTTTGGAGCTAAATTCATAAATACAGTAATTACTACATAATGTTACTGCGTATTGAACTAGTTTTTCTGTCAAATTTGTTGTATAACATGATGTTTTGGTGCTTCATTTGTAAAATCATAACCTAATTTGATGTTTTTTCCCCCTTAATCCCTCCTTATTATCCAACATATTCGCTTATCCAACATTCTGCCAGCCCTTTTATGTTGGATAAGTGAGACTCTACTGTACTAATAAGTATAGATTGCAGAGGGAGAAATAATAATAATAAGTAGAGATAGCTGAAGAAGTAATAATACTAATACTAATAATAGAATGCTGAAGAAGTAATACTAATAATAACAATAATAAGTATAGATTGCTGAAGAAGTAACAAGAATAATAAGTATAGATGACAAAAGAAGTACAGTAGAGTCTCACTTATCCAACATAAACGGGCCGGCAGAATGTTGGATAAGCGAATATGTTGGATAATAAGGAGGCATTAAGGAAAAGCCTATTAAACATCAAATGAGGTTATGATTTTACAAATTAAGCACCAAAACATCATGTTATACAACAAATTTGGCAGAAAAAGTAGTTCAATAGGCAGTAATGCTATGTAGTGATTACTGTATTTATGAATTTAGCACCAAAATATCACGATGTATTGAAAACATTGACTACAAAAATGCGTTGGATAATCCAGAACGTTGGATAAGCGAGTGTTGGATAAGTGAGACTCTACTGTAATAATAAAATTAACAGTAATAATAATGTCAAATATAGATAGCTCAAGAAGTACTTGGGGAGAATTCACCATGATTTATAGGAGTTATTTTAAAATGTTTAAATCACTTATTTTATTTGATGTATTATAGTTTTTGCTCTAGATGTCCGTTTGTAATTGTTTTATTTTGTTTCTGTTTATGGGCTTGGCCCTTCGGGGAGATGATGGTGGGATAGAAAAATAAAATATATTATTATTATTATTATGTATAGTCCATGACCAGGAAAAAATACTGGAGGTTTTTGTAGGGATTGATAGGAGTTGTAGTTCACCTCCATCCAGAGCAGGGGTCCCCAAACCTGGCCCTTGCCCTCAGTTTTATAATATAATTTATAATATAATATTTGTATATCAGTTTTAATAATATAATATTGTATATACATATAATGTTGATAGAAATATTATAATGTACCGGTAATACAATGTAATATATTATATATTACATGTAATATTACTAATAATATTACAATATAGTGGTATAATTCAATATAGTAATATATAATGCGAATATTGTTCTATGCTAATAATATACCGTAATATATAATATATAGATATAAATTGTAAGCCGCTCTGAGTCCCCTTCGGGGTGAGAAGGACAGGATATAAATGTAGTAAATAAATAATAAATAAATAAATAAAAATTTTACTTAGGCGCGCCCAAAATCTGAAATGACTTGAAGGCACACAACAACAATAATCCTAATTAACAATAATCCTATTCTTATTTCTTTCTCACCCCGAGTTTTAACTTAGTGTTCATGTGGCCTGCCCTGGTTTTTATTGCTTTTCTGATTTTGTGTTGTAATGTATATTATTATCTATTGTATTGTTTAATTGTGTTATGATGTGTTGTTTTTATATTTTGTTATATTGTATTGTTCTGGGCATGGCCCCATGTAAGCTGCCCCGAGTCCCCGTTGGGGAGATGGTGGCGGGGTATAAATAAAGTTTTTTTATTATTATTATTATTATTATTATTATTATTATTAACTTGACTATCTTGTTGGCCAGAAGCAGGCCCACACTTCCCATTGAAATCCTGATAGGTTTATGTTGGTAACAATTGTTTTCATTTTTAAATATTGTATTGTTCTTTCATTGTTGTTGTTGTTGTTTTGCACTACAAATAAGACATGTGCAGTGTGCATAGGAATTTGTTCGGGTTTTTTCCAAATGATAATTCGGCCCCTCCTCAGTCTGAAGGATGGTGGACCGGCCCTCGGCTTAAAAAGTTTGAGGACCCCTGATCCAGAGCATACTATGAATCCAAACAAGGATGGACCTGGACCAAACTTGGCATGTAGACCCAATATGCCCAAATTTGGAAGGGAATTGGCTTGGACATTTGGGAGCTGTAGGGACTGGGATGTATAGTTCACCTGCCTTCAATAAGCGCTCTGAACTCCACCAAAGATGGACCTGGACCAAACTTGGCATGTAGACCCAATATGCCCAAATTTGGAAGGGAATTGGCTTGGACATTTGGGAGCTGTAGGGACTGGGATGTATAGTTCACCTGCCTTCAATAAGCGCTCTGAACTCCACCAAAGATGGACCTGGACCAAACTTGGCATGTAGACCCAATATGCCCAAATTTGGAAGGGAATTGGCTTGGACATTTGGGAGCTGTAGGGACTGGGATGTATAGTTCACCTGCCTTCAATAAGCGCTCTGAACTCCACCAAAGATGGACCTGGACCAAACTTGGCATGTAGACCCAATATGCCCAAATTTGGAAGGGAATTGGCTTGGACATTTGGGAGCTGTAGGGACTGGGATGTATAGTTCACCTGCCTTCAATAAGCGCTCTGAACTCCACCAAAGATGGACCTGGACCAAACTTGGCATGTAGACCCAATATGCCCAAATTTGGAAGGGAATTGGCTTGGACATTTGGGAGCTGTAGGGACTGGGATGTATAGTTCACCTGCCTTCAATAAGCGCTCTGAACTCCACCAAAGATGGACCTGGACCAAACTTGGCATGTAGACCCAATATGCCCAAATTTGGAAGGGAATTGGCTTGGACATTTGGGAGCTGTAGGGACTGGGATGTATAGTTCACCTGCCTTCAATAAGCGCTCTGAACTCCACCAAAGATGGACCTGGACCAAACTTGGCATGTAGACCCAATATGCCCAAATTTGGAAGGGAATTGGCTTGGACATTTGGGAGCTGTAGGGACTGGGATGTATAGTTCACCTGCCTTCAATAAGCGCTCTGAACTCCACCAAAGATGGACCTGGACCAAACTTGGCATGTAGACCCAATATGCCCAAATTTGGAAGGGAATTGGCTTGGACATTTGGGAGCTGTAGGGACTGGGATGTATAGTTCACCTGCCTTCAATAAGCGCTCTGAACTCCACCAAAGATGGACCTGGACCAAACTTGGCATGTAGACCCAATATGCCCAAATTTGGAAGGGAATTGGCTTGGACATTTGGGAGCTGTAGGGACTGGGATGTATAGTTCACCTGCCTTCAATAAGCGCTCTGAACTCCACCAAAGATGGACCTGGACCAAACTTGGCATGTAGACCCAATATGCCCAAATTTGGAAGGGAATTGGCTTGGACATTTGGGAGCTGTAGGGACTGGGATGTATAGTTCACCTGCCTTCAATAAGCGCTCTGAACTCCACCAAAGATGGACCTGGACCAAACTTGGCATGTAGACCCAATATGCCCAAATTTGGAAGGGAATTGGCTTGGACATTTGGGAGCTGTAGGGACTGGGATGTATAGTTCACCTGCCTTCAATAAGCGCTCTGAACTCCACCAAAGATGGACCTGGACCAAACTTGGCATGTAGACCCAATATGCCCAAATTTGGAAGGGAATTGGCTTGGACATTTGGGAGCTGTAGGGACTGGGATGTATAGTTCACCTGCCTTCAATAAGCGCTCTGAACTCCACCAAAGATGGACCTGGACCAAACTTGGCATGTAGACCCAATATGCCCAAATTTGGAAGGGAATTGGCTTGGACATTTGGGAGCTGTAGGGACTGGGATGTATAGTTCACCTGCCTTCAATAAGCGCTCTGAACTCCACCAAAGATGGACCTGGACCAAACTTGGCATGTAGACCCAATATGCCCAAATTTGGAAGGGAATTGGCTTGGACATTTGGGAGCTGTAGGGACTGGGATGTATAGTTCACCTGCCTTCAATAAGCGCTCTGAACTCCACCAAAGATGGACCTGGACCAAACTTGGCTCACAGAACCCTCAGGACTCACTCAACCTCCTGGAGGGGTTTGAGGGGAGTGACTCGCCGGAGTGCGAGTTGTAGTTCACCCTACAGCCAGAGAGCACACTCAACTCCACCCATGATGCATCCAGAGCAATCTTGCCCAACATCACACACTTTAAGGACTGATGGAATTTCTGAGGGTGAACCTGGCATGATGGGAGTTGCAGTTCATCCACAACCTTATGCATTTCGTACAATCAAAAATGACTTTTACAAATCACTTGAGCAATGGCGGGGACCCATTTATTATACAAGCGAGTGCATAATAATAAAGTCAAGTACAGATAGAGGAGAATAATTATAATGTTAATAATACAGTCAAAGATAGATAGTCCGAGAAGTATGGAACAATACCATCATCATAATAACAACAACAACGTCAAGCAATGATAGCTGGAGAAGTAGTAATAATAATGTCAAGTGTAGACGACTGGAACAACAACAACAACAACAACAACACAATGATGTTGTATAGATAGCTGGATTAATAATAATAATAATAACAACAACAACAACAAGTAATGATAGCTGGAGAAGTAGTAATAATAATGTTAAGTGTAGACGGCTGAAAAAACAACAACAACAACAACACAACGATGTTGTATAGATAGCTGGATTAATAATAATAACAACAACAACAACATCATCAAGTAATGATAGCTGGAGAAGTAGTAATAATAATAATGTCAAGTATAGACGGCTGGAACAACAACAACAACAACAAAACGATGTTGTATAGATAGCTGGATTATTATTAACAATACAGTAAATAAATAAATACTTATAACAATACAGTAAATAAATATGACAGAACTGAATTACTTCCTTATCACCCCCACAACTGACCCCCATCACCCCCATACAATCAGGATATAATTTTTTGTAATTAAAATCATTAGATGCAATAATTATTATTGTAAGTATTTTAATTTTTTATATCCAACCAGGATACAAATAAGCATAGTTAAAATCATTAGGTGCAATAATTATTGCAAATGCTTATTTATATCCAATTGGGATACAAATAAGTATAATTAAAATAATTAGATGCAATAATTATTATTGTAAGTATTTTAATTATTTGTTTCCGATCAGGATATAAATTAAGTACAATTAATTTAATTTGATGCAATAATTATTACTGCAATTATTTTAATTAATTATATCCAACCTGGATACAAATAAGCATAGTTAAAATCATTAGGTGCAATAATTATTATTGCAATTGCTTATTTATATCCAATTGGGATACAAATAAGTATAATTAAAATAATTAGATGCAATAATTATTATTGTAAGTATTTTAATTATTTATATACAAACGGCATACAAATAAAATAATTAGGTGCAATAATTATTACTGCAATTATGTCAATTATTTGTATCCAATCAGGATACAAATAAGTACAATTAAATTAACTTGATGCAATAATTATTATTGCGATTATTACTATTATTTATATCCAATCAGGATACAAATAAGTACAATTAAATTAATTTGATGCAATAATTATTATTGCAATTATTATAATTATTTTTATCCAATCAGGATAGAAATAAGTACAATTAAATTAATTTGATGCAAATAATTATTATTGCGATTATTACAATAATTTTATCCAATCAGGATACAAATAAGTACAATTAAATTAATTTGATGCAATAATTATTATTGCGATTATTACAATTATTTGTATCCAATCAGGATAGAAATAAGTACAATTAAATTAATTTGATGCAGTAATTATTATTGCGATTATTACAATTATTTGTATGTAATCAGGATAGAAATAAGTACAATTAAATTAATTTGATGCAGTAATTATTATTGCAATTATTACAATTATTTTATCCAATCAGGATACAAAGAAATACAATTAAAATAATTGCAATGATGATGATGATGATAATGGTGGACACTAGACGTCATTTCGGATCTTGCAAAAGCGCCATAGGAAGGGAGGCAACGATTAGGTCTCCATGAACACCCGTGTCATGGGCTACACACGTGCAAAGACGCGTGTTACCCCTTTCCCGACATCCTGGGCACCGGTTCGGGTGCTGCCTCGATGCCGCGCCGATGCAACAACCCAGCGGCCGCCCAGGATGCCCTGCAGAGTTGACACGCGTCTCCATGCACGTGTGAACGCGCTGATGCGTGTCTGCTTGCAAACGGGAATCTGCTTTTACCTTCCCCTCGGAGTCCTGCTGCCCGCCGGCATCCCGGCCCGGTCTCTGCCTCAGCTCGCTCATTTGGGAATCGCTTGCTCGCTCGCTCGCTCGCTTCCGAAGCGGCTGCTGCTGCTGCTGCTGCAAAAGCGATGCGCGGTTTGCAAGGCAAAGCAACAAGCAGCGCGGGGCAGCCAACCAACGGGCCAGGCCCGGGAATTAAGGCGGGGCTAAGGCGGGCCGGCCAATAGGAAGCCGAGGGCGGCGGTGGGCGGGGCCGAGCTGCTTCCTTCTCCCTAGAGAAAGCGAGACATTACAGCAAGAGGCGCGCCCCACGCACAGCTTCCGGGTCTGCTTGGATGAACGGAAGTATTATATTAGGATACCATAATCATAATAATAAATTATAGTATTAGTATCTAATAATATATAATAACATGTAATATATAATAATGCATAATAATACTGTTTTAATATTAGTACATAATAATACATTATTACATTAATAATTGTAATACATTATTACAATAATACAATACAATAATACATTAATACATAATAATAACATGACTACATTTGCATCTGATACTAAAAAATAAAATATTATAGTAGTATCTAAAATATATAAGTATAACATTAATATAATTATAATTACAATATAATAATATTATTATCTAATAATATATAACAATGCTGTTTTAATATTAGTACATAATAATAGCATGACTACATTTGTACCTGACACTAAAAAATATAATATAAATGTATCTAAAATATATAATTATAATATTAATATATAATAATATTATTATTGAATAATATATAATAACAATGCTGTTTTAATATTAGTACATAATAATGACTACATGACTACATTTGTACTTGATACTTAAAAATAAATTATAATAGCATCTAAAATATATAATTATAACATTGATATATAATAATATTAGTATCTAATAATATATATAATCACAATGCTGTTTTAATATTAGTACATAATAATATGACTATATTCGTATCTGATAATAAATAAAATATATTACTATCTAAAATATATATTATATATTATATATAATAGTAATAGTATCTAATAATCTCTAAAATATATAATAATAATACAATGTATAACAATATTAGGATCTAATAAATAATAATGCTGTTTTAATATTAGTACATAATAATAACATGACTATTTGTATCTGGTACTAAAAATGAAATATAATAGTATTTAAAATATATATTTATAATATATAATAATATTAGTATCTCATAATCTTTAAAATATATAATAATATATAATAATATTATCTAATAATATATCATAATGCTGTTTTAAAATTAGTACATAATAATATTACTATGTATCTAAAAATGAAAATAAAATATATTAGTATCTAATATATAACATATTATGATACTGTTATAATATTAGTACAGAATAATTACTATATGTATATCTAATAATTTACTATTAAATCTAATAATATATATTTGTATCTAATAACATATAATAATGTATATTAATAATGTTTTAATATTAGTATCAAATAATATATAATTGTGTTTTAATATTTCTATATTTTTATATTGTAAGTTTTATTGTAATGCTTTAATTGTGAGCCGCTTTCAGCCACCGTATGGAAAGAAAAAGAGGGATGTAAATAAACATAATAATAATAACAATAATAGTATATAATAGGTTTATTTTAGTTTATCGCAATTATATATTTTTTGTGTCATAATAACGCGGCCATAATAACGCGGTTGTTATATGTATTAGTATGCCGTGTCTACACGCGTCATATAATGCAATTCCAAAGCGGTGCAGCCTCGCCCTCCAAAGGAACAAGTCCAGGCAAAACTGGTGCAGGAGCTTCCGGGTTCAGAACCTCCCGGTGAATGTGATTGGGTAATTGCGAGAGGACCCAGTGATCTGATTGGCTGCGCCGTGAATGACGTCAGGCGGGAATTCTCATCGAAAGGCTTCTTGGCGGGATAGGGGTTATTCCCACGCATGCGTCGTTCTGCTGTGGCGTCTTATTTCCCGCGAAGAGGGAGTGCGCATGCGTTGTCGAACGCTGCAGCGCGCGCCGACATTTTCTCAGCGCCCTTTGATTGGCCCAAGACGAGTGGGCGGGCGGTGGATGTCTGGAAAAGGGGCGTGGCCACGTTTTTCAGCACCGTTGATTGGTCCGCAAGAGGAGAGGGCGGGTCTTTTCGCTGAAGTAGCGCGGAAAAGGCATGGAGACACGCCCACAGCTTCGCAGAGCCCGTTGATTGGCTCAAAATGAGTGGGCGGAGCGAAGGAAGAGCTGGAGACGCGCCCACAGCTTTGATTGGATCAAGGCAGGAGAGCGAGGCGAAATGTCTCTTAGACAGGGACACGCCCACCCGTTTCCAGCTTCGCTGATTGGTCCCCACGCGGGGTGGGCGTGGCCTGACTGCCAAGGGGGGCGGGGCGATATAAAAGGGAGCTGCGGGCGCGCGGCAGGCCTCAGAAGCGCCGAGGACGCCGACGGGAGCGGATCGAGTCCTGTCTGCGCGGTTCCTTGAAGGCGTGAGGATGTTCGAGGCGCGGCTGGTGCAGGGCTCGCTGCTGAAGAAGGTGCTGGAGGCGCTGAAGGACCTGATCACGGAGGCGTGCTGGGACCTGGGCTCGGGCGGGATCAGCCTGCAGAGCATGGACTCCTCGCACGTGTCCCTGGTCCAGCTCACCATGCGCTCCGAGGGCTTCGACACCTACCGCTGCGACCGCAACATCGCCATGGGCGTCAACCTGGGCAGGTAGGCCGCCACAGGAAGGCGCCGGCCGCCATTTTTCCTTTTTTCCCGCCGTGGTGACGTCACGCGCGCCATTTCGCTTCCCTTTTGGCGGGAGAGGGCCCGGAGAGGCGTGGCTTTCCTCAACCGATGCTCCGCCTCTTTTCTCTTCCCTGAAAGCGGATTGGCTCGTCTTTAGGCCTTCGTCGCCCCTGCTTCCACCTGATTGGTGGGCTAGGTTTTAGGGGGGCGTGTCTTCGGGAATTGGCGCGTTTTTAAACAGGAAGCGCTTTTTTAAGAAAGGAGGCCTGGCTCCTCAGTGATTGTGTATCTATTCTTATTACTACAGTAGTGTCTCACTTATCCAAGCTAAACGGGCCGGCAGACGCTTGGATAAGCGAATATGTTGGATAATAAAGAGGGATTAAGGAAGAGCCTATTAAACATCAAATTAGGTTATGATTTTACAAATTAAGCACCAAAACATCATGTTTTACAACAAATTTGACATAAAAACAGTTAAATACACATTAATGTTATGTTGTAATTACTATATTTACAAATTTAGAACCAAAATTTCACGATATATTGAAATCATTGACTACAAAAATGGCTTGGATAATCCAGAAGCTTGGATAAGCGAAGCTTGGATGAGTGAGACTCTACTGTAAATATATATATATACAGAGTAGAGTCTCATTTATTTATTTTATTTCTCATTTATATCCCGCCCTTCTCACCCGAAGGGACTCAGGGCGGCTTACAACCGTGGCAACAATTAGATGTCCATACAAACCAATATAAAACAGCACATAAAACAGTTAAAACTATTAAAATACATTATGAATTAAAAATATACATTTCAAACATAAAATCAGATCCTTGTCCATAGTTCAGTCCATTTATCCAACATAAACGGGCCAGCAGAATGTTGGATAAGTGAATATGTTGGATAATAAGAAGGGATTAAGGAAAAGCCTATTAAACATTAAATCACATTATGATTTTACAAATTAAGCACCAAAACATCATGTTTTACAACAAATTGACAGAAAAGGTAGTTCGATACATGGTAACGTAATGTAGTAATTACTGTATTTACGAATTTAGCACCAAAATATTGCAATACTGTATATTGAAGACATTGACTACAAAAACACTGACTACTAACAGGCCGACTGCGTTGGATAATACAGAACGTTGGGTAAGTGGAGGATGGATAAGCGAGACTCTACTGAACTAGTCAGATTCACAAAAGTTAAACCTTCCAAAGTGAAAAGTCTACTCTAAATGGTGTATTGTCAGAGCATGGTTTTGTTCTTTATTTATATTACTTGTTTATTATTATTATTATTACCATGAAATCTATATTATACTATTACATGCTGAGAATAAACAGTGAATGCAGGATTGGAAGGAGCCTGAGCCTTCTTGTCTGCCTTCTCTCCTTCCTAGCATGTCCAAAGTGCTCAAGTGCGCGGGGAATGATGACATCATCACCCTGCGAGCGGAAGACAACGCGGACACGCTCGTTTTGGTCTTTGAGACGCCCAGTAAGTATCCCAGGCGCTTGATGGGGGTGGAAGCCTTGCCAAGGAGACAACATTTTTTCTCATAGAGTGGGGAGGGGCCTCTAAAGGCCATCCAGCCCAGCCACCTTCTGCCTTCATGCAGGGAAAGCACCATCAAAGTCTACTATACTTAATAATAATAAGAATAAGAATAGTAATAATAATAATAGGTTGGAAGATACTACAAGGGCCATTAGTCCATCCCCTTTCTTCCAGGCAGGAAAAGCACGATCAAAACCCTACTGACAGATGGCCTTCCAGGCTCTAATAATCATAACAGGTTCGAAGCCACCACAAGGGCTATCTAGTCCAACACCTGTATTTCTTAATATTAATAATACTATTTTGTAATACAATATAATGCTAATAATACAATATAATAATGTTAATTATATAGTACATGTAACATTACAAATAATATTTCAATATATTGATATAGTACAATACAGTAATTTATTGCCAGTATTGTGCTATGCTAATATATTATTGAGCCGCTCTGAGTCCCCTTTGGGGTGAGAAGGGCGGGATATAAATGTAGTAAATAAAATAAATAAATTTATTTCTGCCTTCATGCAGGAAAAGTGCCCTCAAAGCCCTCCCGACAGATGACCATCCTGCCTCTGATTAATAATAATAATAATAATAATATAATCCTAAAGTTGGGACCCCAAGGGCTATCCAGTTCAGCCCCCTTCTGCCTTCATGCAGGAAAAGTGCCATCAAAGCACCCCCAGCAGATGGCCATCCAGCCTCATAGACATTAGCGGGTTCATGGAGAAAGAAGGCTATAGAATCAGACTCTTCTAGGTTGGGAGTGGCCTTCAAGGGCCACCCAGTCCTGCCTTCATGCAGGAAAAACACCTGGCAATATTGTTTATTTTCACCTGCTGCATCAGTTTGTGAAAGAAGTATCATGAACTGAGTTTACATTGATGCCGATTAGTTCTGGTGAAGGAAAACGACACACTTTGAACCCTTTTCAGCACATTTTGAGCCCATTCCCTCACCTTCCCGCTCTCCTTGTTTCCCCTTTAGATCAAGAGAAGGTCTCCGACTATGAGATGAAATTAATGGACTTGGATGTGGAGCAGCTTGGCATTCCGGTAAGGCCCGGGATGGAAAGGATCCCCATATTTCAGTCTTCTCTTTTGCAATAATTTACAAAAAAAACAACAACAGCATAAATACATTGCACAATATACAAAAAAAAACACAATAAGACAATAAAACAGGCGTTAATACAGCGGTAATAATATCAATCAACCACTAAGTACAATTCAGTCGACTTCATTGGTGGGTAGGACTGCAGCGGCAATATAAAAATAACATCATCAGTTAAAATACCAGAACAAAAGGGACCTAATAAAATTCAGGATAGAGTTATAATGCCAACTGAGGCTGGAAGCCTCGCCCCGTGTTATTTTCCTGGTGGGAGAGGGCAAAGGCGACCCCAGGGTCCCTCCTCCCTATTATTGCTTCTTAATGATAAAGACACAGGGTCTCTTCCCATCCCAATTTGCACTTCCAAGAATTTGCAGCATTTTATCAGTCACCTCGTGTTTACAATATTTATATGGTGCACCTTACCCAGTCTACTTTTACAACCTCTCCATTTTAATCCATGTTTTTTATTAGTTCTTGTCATTTGCTTTTAATGTTTACATTTTTATAATTGTGCATGTTTTTTTTGTCTATTGTTGTGTTTTATATTGCTATTGTTTTTATTCGGGCTTGGCCCCATGTAAGTCGCCCTGAGTCCCCTTTGGGGAGATAGAGGCGGGGTATAAAAACAAAGTTACTATTATTATTAATGCTCCTCCTCCTCGTCGTCCAGGAGCAAGAGTACAGCTGTGTGGTGAAGATGCCCTCGGCCGAGTTTGCGCGCATCTGCCGGGACCTGAGCCACATTGGGGACGCGGTGGTCATCTCCTGCGCGAAGGACGGGGTCAAGTTCTCGGCCACCGGGGAGCTCGGCAGCGGGAACATCAAGCTCTCCCAGACCAGCGACGTCGACAAGGAGGACGAGGCCGTAAGTGCCCTGCGCTGTAGGACGGGTGCATTTACGGTGTGCTTTTGACACGAAAGAAATAGATTAATCTCTGCTGTGGGGTGGGTCCACTTTCTCTGTCTTGGTTCAATGCTATGGAGTCATGGGGGGGTGTCGTTGTCCAAGGCCTTGAGCCTTCTTCTCTTTTATTATTATTATTCTCTATCCACCAAACCACGAATCGCAGCACCCCATAACAACGAATCAATGCCATTAAATGAATTTTGATGTGCCTCATTTTGGCAAGGGGATTTAGCCTTGTAAGCAAGATCCCAGAATACACTAGAGTCTCACTTATCCAAGCCTTGCTTATCCAAGTTTCTGGATTATCCAAGCCATTTTTGTAGTCAATGTTTTCAATATATCGTGGTATTTTGGTGCTAAATTCGTAAATACAGTAATTACAATATAACATTACTGTGTATTGAACTGCTTTTTCTGTCAGATTTGTTGTAAAACGTGATGTTTTGGTGCTTAATTTGTAAAATTATAACCTAATTTGATGTTTAATAGGCTTTTCCTTAATCCCTCCTTATTATCCAAGATATTCGCTTATCCAAGCTTTTGCCAGCCCGTTTAGCTTGGATAAGTGAGACTCTACTGTACTTGTAAAATATGTAAACAAACCTAGTATAGTCTGCAGTTTTTATTTTATTTTTTGTGTCAGGTGCGACTTGAGAAACTGCAAGTCGCTTCTGGTGTGAGAGAATTGGCTGTCTGCAAGGATATTGCCCAGATGTTTTTGATGTTTTTACCATCCTTGTGGGAGGCTTCTCTCCTGTCCCCACATGGAGCTGGAGCTGATAGAGGGAGCTCATCTGTGTTCTCCCCGGGTGGGATTCGAACCTGGCAGCCTTCACGTCAGCAGCCCAACCTTCAGGTCACGAGGCTTTAAATCCACTAGGCCACTGGGGGCTCCAGCTGTGCAGGAGGAGAACTAGTGATGGTTCTCCTACTGCACAGACTATATTGGTGTTTGTTTACTCAAGGCAATGCAGCCCCCAAAAGGTGAGCCCTGGGGTCGGGTCCATAGGGTCAGTCTTTCCCCAAAGAGGGGCTCATGTGTGGAAGGGAGCGCTTGCCGTGCGTCTCGTGGTTCCTTTTTGGGAACGCTCTTCAGCGGGCGGTGTCCCTCTCTCTCTCTCTCTCTCTTTGTGCCGCAGGTGTCGATAGAGATGAACGAGGCCGTGCAGCTGACCTTTGCTCTGCGCTACCTGAACTTCTTCACCAAGGCCACCCCGCTCTCGCCCACCGTCACCCTCAGCATGTCCGCAGACGTCCCCCTGGGTCTGTATCGCATGCCTCCCTCCACACCAGGTTTCAACTGGCGGGTTTTACACAATGCTAGCATCTCTCTCTCTCTCTCTCTCTCTCTCTCTCTCTCTCTCTCTCTCTCTCTCTCTCTGTATTTGTTTATTTACAGTATTTGTATTCCACCCTTCTTTCTCACCCCGGATGGGACTCAGGGCAGATCACAATGCACACTTACATGGCAAACATTCAGTGCCATTAGACATACCACACATAGACAGACACAGAGGCCATTTAATATTATTTAATTATACACAATATAATTTACAATAATATATAATAATATAACATACTGTATATACAGTAGAGTCTCACTTATCCAACATAAACGGGCCGGCAGAACATTAGATAAGTGAATATGTTGGATAATAAGGAGGGGTTAAGGAAAAGCCTATTAAACATCAAATTAGGTTATGATTTTATAAATTAAGCACCAAAACATCATGTTATACAACAAATTTGACAGAAAAAGTAGTTCAATATGCAGTAATGTTATGTTGTAATTACTGTATTTACGAATTTAGCACTAAAATATCACGATGTATTGAAAACATTGACTACAAAAAAGCGTTGGATAATCCAGAACTTTGGATAAGCGAATGTTGAATAAGTGAGATTCTACTGTACATATAATATTCATAATGTTATATTGTAATATGATATAATACTAATAATACAATATAATAATATTAATCGTATATTATACTTTATATGTAATATTACTAATAATATTACAATATATTGATATAGTACAATATAGTAATTTATTGCCAGTGTTGTGCTATGCTAATAATATAATATTGTGTGTAAATTTAATTTGTAACTGCTCTGAGTCCCATTTGGGGTGAGAAGGGCGGGATATAAATGTATTAATAAATAATAATAATAATAAATATGATAGCTTTTTTTTTTCCTTCCCCTCTCCCTTCTTCCTCTTCTTTTCCTTTTTCTTATTATATAGGAAAGTGCTTATTGTATTTTTAAAAGTAGTGTATTATTGTGCAGTTATATGGAGAGATTAATTAGTAATTAATGCAATGTGATTACTTTCCTTCCTGCAGTGGTGGAATACAAGATTGCAGACATGGGACACTTGAAATACTACTTGGCTCCAAAGATTGAGGATCAAGAAGAGTCTTGAGCCCGAGAGCGCTCGTTCCTGGGGAGAAAAAGCCAGTTTTGTGTGTGAACGGAGCCGCCTCCTCCTCCCGGCACTTAGGGCCTTTTGTAGATACTTCTCTGTAAATACATTCGTTTTTGCAAACCACCTCTTCTTCTCTCCTTTCCCTTTTAGGCCCAGTTTGTTTTATATCCCTGAAGCATTGCCCCCCTTAAAGGGGAAGTGCACTATTCACAAAGAAGGGCCGTCTTTTTCCACAGGAAGAGTCATAAGAATAAGAATAATAATGTTTGGAGAAACCTGCTTTTGTACGTGGAAATTTTTCCAAAAAATCCTAACGCTTGTCAATAAAGAATTACTGAGTTTTCTTACTAGGTATCTGGCTTATTGGCATCTTGAGCAGCAACACACAGTCCAAGCCGGTGATTTTCAGCCTTCCTTGTGCTGCTGCGACCCTTAATGCCATTCCTCATGTGGTGGTGATCCCACAACAACAACAATAATAATAAACTTTATTTGTATACAGCCCTATCTCCCGGATGGGACTCAAGGCGGTTTCCAATTATAAAAAACAACACATACATTACGTAGCAACAAATAACAACTTGATCAAGGGGACATTATTTTTGTTGCTACTTCACTGTCAGTTTGCGACTGTTATGAATCGCAGTGTAAAATATCTGATATGCAGGATGTTTTGCCATTCACGACCAAATTTGCAACAAAGACCTGATGCACCCAAATTCTAATACTGGGGGGGTTAAAAGGGGGATTGATTTTGTCATTTGGGATTTATAGTTCACCTACAATCAAAGCATTCTGAACTCTACCAACAATGGAATTCAACCAAATTGGCACACACAACTCCCATGACCAACAGGAAATACTGGAAGGGTTTCGTGGGCATTGACCTTAAGTTTGGGAGTTGTAGTTCACCTACACTGTGGACTTAAACCATGATGGATCTGGACCAAACTTGGCACGAATACTCAATATGCCCAAGTATGAACACTGGTGGAGTTTGGGGAAAACAGACCTTGGCATTTGGGAGTTGTAGTTGCTGGGATTTATAGTTCACCTGCAATCAAAGAGCCCCTTGAACCCCACCAACAATAGCATTGTGCTTTTGGTGGGAGGATTCACGGTTTCCAAAAAGGAAGAGAAGGACAAGCTAATAATACTAATGCAACAATAATAATACATCTTTATTTATATCCTGCTTTTCTCCCACAAAGGGACCCAAAGCATCTTACAACATATTAGTATACAAACAATCCGAATGCATATATAAAACGAAACAAAACATTTTCAGTAATAACCCTATCAGTAACAGAATAATAAATACATCTTCAGTAATAATAAAACTCCAATAATACTAATACAAGTCTTAATAAAACTCCAAAAATAAAACTCATGAGAGTAGTAGTAGTATTGGAGTATTATTTTTATTAGTGTTGCATTATTACAATTGAAGTATTATTATTACTTGAAACACAACAAGATGAGTCCACGGCAGACACTGCTGGCTGTTGTATTGGTGGTATTATTATTATTATTGGAGATGTCGTTAATATAATAATAATACCTAGACACTTGTGAAGTGTTCAACTTGTGAGTTTGTGATACGAAATCCAGCATGTCTATCTTGTTTGCTGTGTCATAATAAAATAATAATAACTGCAAAAGGCCACCCTACTGGGATCTGCATGCATCATCTGAAAATACATCACACAGTCCTAGACACTTGGAAAGTGTTCGACTTGTGAGTTTGTGAAACGAAATCCAGCATGTCTATCTTGTTTGCTGTGTCATAATAAAATAATAACTGCAAAAGGCCACCCTACTGGGATCTGCATGCATCATCTGAAAATACATGACACAGTCCTAGACACTTGGGAAGTGTCCGACTTGTGATTTTGTGATACGAAATCCAGCATATCTATCTTGTTTGCTGTGTCATAATAAAATAATAACTGCAAAAGGCCACCCTACTGGGATCTGCATGCATCATCTGAAAATACATGACACAGTCCTAGACACTTGGGAAGTGTCCGACTTGTGATTTTGTGATACGAAATCCAGCATATCTATCTTGTTTGCTGTGTCATAATAAAATAATAACTGCAAAAGGCCACCCTACTGGGATCTGCATGCATCATCTGAAAATACATCACACAGTCCTAGACACTTGGGAAGTGTTCGACTTGTGATTTTGTGATACGAAATCCAGCATATCTATCTTGTTTGCTGTGTCATAATAAAATAATAACTGCAAAAGGCCACCCTACTGGGATCTGCATGCATCATCTGAAAATACATCACAGTCCTAGACACTTGGGAAGTGTTCGACTTGTGATTTTGTGATACGAAATCCAGCATATCTATCTTGTTTGCTGTGTCATAATAAAATAATAACTGCAAAAGGCCACCCTACTGGGATCTGCATGCATCATCTGAAAATACATGACACAGTCCTAGACACTTGGGAAGTGTCCGACTTGTGATTTTGTGATACGAAATCCAGCATATCTATCTTGTTTGCTGTGTCATGCAATAATAATAAAATTCTAATAATACTACTTCAATCATAATATTGATTCCAAATATTCCTAAATCCAGAAGATTTCCTACTCACCAGGAATGGTTCCATCACAATCCGAAAGGAGGCGAAAAAATTCTCAGTGGCGACACCTGGTGGCCACTCGCGAAATAGCCGCCCTCTCCAAAGGAGTTGGGTGACCCGGAAGCGCCCTGGGAAAAAAAAGAATATCAACTTCCTGGGTCGGCCCATTTCTGCACCTGGGTCAGGAAGGAGGAAGGGAGGAGCAGGGGAACGCCCTGCAGGTAGGAAAAGGGGGGCTGCACGTGGGAATGGCCCCCCAGACACGTGTACAGGGCTGGGATGCGGGTCAGGGGAGGGAGGGAGGGAGGGCCAGGCTCAAGCGCAAACCAGGCCTCGTCCTGGGATTATCTTTGTTATTATTATTAGTATTATTATTATTCTGTGCAATGGTATTATTGTCCTGTCCTGCTGCTCATCAGTTTGGGGAAGGAAGGAACTGCCTTTTGGATTCAGAATACAACTCCAATAATAAATAAATAAATAAATAAATAATAACAATACAACTCCATTATTGTTCTACTATATTATTATTATTAATAATAATATAGTATAATAATAATATAATTCCAATAATCATAATAGCAACGACAATAATAATACAGCTCCAATAATGATGATGATGATAATACAGCTCCAATAATTATATAGTATAATAATAATATAATTCCAATAATCATAATAGCAACGACAATAATAATACAGCTCCAATGATGATGATGATGATAATACAGCTCCAATAATTATATAGTATAATAATAATATAATTCCAATAATCATAATAGCAACGACAATAATAATACAGCTCCAATAATGATGATGATGATAATACAACTCCAATAATTATATAGTATAATAATAATATAATTCCAATAATCATAATAGCAACGACAATAATAATACAGCTCCAATGATGATGATGATGATAATAATAACTCTAATAGCAATACAACTCCCATAATAATAGTATAATAATAATATAATTCTAATAATCAAAATAACAATAATAATACAGCTCCAGTAATAATAATAATAATAATAATATAACTCCAATAATAATATAGTATAATAATAATAATGTAATTCCAATAATCATAATAACAACAATAATAATAATACAGCTCCAGTAATAATAATAATAATAATAACAATAATACAACTCCAATAATAATATGTATAATAATAATAATATAATTCCAATAATCATAATAGCAACAATAATAATACAGCTCCAATAATGATGATGATGATAATAATAATAACTCTAATAACAATACAACTATAACAATACAACTATAATATAGTATAATAATATAATTCCAATAATCATAATTGTAACGACAATAATAATACAGCTCCAATAATGATGATGATGATGATGATGATAATACAACTCCAATAATTATATAGTATAATAATAATATAATTACAATAATCATAATAGCAACAACAATAATAATACAGCTCCAATAATGATGATGATAAAAATAACTCTAATAGCAATACAACTCCAATAATAATAATATAGTATAATAATAATAAATAAATACATAAATAATAATAATACAGCTCCAATAATGATGATGATGATGATAACTGATAGCAATACAACTCCAATAGTATAATAATATAATTCCAATATAATTCCAATAATCATAATAGCAACAACAATAATACAGCTCCAATAATGATGATGATGATGATAATACAACTCCAATAATTATATAGTATTATAATAATATAATTCCAATAATCATAATAGCAAGAACAATAATAATACAGCTCCAATAATAATAACAATAATACAACTCCAATAATAATATAGTATAATAATAATGTAATTCCAATAATCAAAATAGCAACAACAATAATAATACAGCTCCAATAATGATGATGATGATAATAATAACTCTGATAGCAATACAACTCCAATAATAATATAGTACAATAATAATATAATTCCAATAATCATAATAGCAACAACAATAATAATACAGCTGCAATAATAATAATAATATAACTCCAATAATAATATATTATAATAATATAATTCCAATAATCATAATAGCAACAACAATAATAATACAGATCCAGTAATAATAATAATAATAATAATAATAATAATACAACTCCAATAATAATATATTATAATAATAATATAATTCCAATAATTGTAATAGCAACAATAATAATACAGCTCCAATAATGATGATGATGATGATAATACAACTCCATTAATTATATAGTACAGTAGAATCTCACTTATCCAACACTCGCTTATCCAACGTTCTGGATTATCCAACCCATTTTTGTAGTCAATGTTTTCAATACATCGTGATATTTTGGTGCTAAATTCGTAAATACAGTAATTACTACATAGCATTATTTCTTATTGAACTACTTTTTCTGTCAAATTTGTTGTATAACATGATATTTTTGGTGCTTAATTTGTAAAATCATAACCTAATTTGATGTTTAATAGGCTTTTCCTTAATCCCTCCTTATTATCCAACATATCCGCTTATCCAACGTTCTGCTGGCCCATTTATGTTGGATAAGTGAGACTCTACTGTATAATACTAATATAATTCCAATAATCATAATAGCAATAATAATAATACAGCTCCAATAATGATGATGATGATAATAATAATAACTCTGATAGCAATACAACTCCAATAATAATATAGTATAATAATATAATTCCAATAATCATAATAGCACCGACAATAATAATACAGCTCCAATAATGATGATGATGATGATGATGATAATAATTCTAATAGCAATACAACTCCAATAATAATATAGTATAATAATATAATTCCAATAATCATAATAGCAACAATAATAATACAGCTCCAATAATGATGATGATAATAATAATAACTCTAATAAGTGCAAACCAGACTTTTGCAAAAAAAAAAAAGGAGTGTTGTGGCCTCGGTGGAAGTGGTGTCGAACTGGGTTAACCCTGGCAGTGTAGACGCACCTCGGAGCCTGTGCCTTGTTTCCCAGGCTGCAGGCGAGCGCTCCGTCGTCGGCCGAGAAGATGCCCTCCCGCTCCAGCCTGGCCGCCTCCGCCCCGGGCAGCAAAGTCAAGTACTCCAAGCTCAGCTGCAATGACGACGGATACATCGACCTGCAGGTAAGTCGCGCATTGGCCTCTCCCCAAAAGGGGAACCCTGTGAGCCAAGAGGGTGATGCAGCGGCTCAAAAGGCCAATGCGATCCCAGTCTGCATCAATGGGAGTCTAGTGAATGGAGGAAAGCAATGTAGCCAGGGCTTGACGATAGTAGTATATACGACTGAGCATGAGCCAAGAGGGTGATGCAGTGGCTCAAAAGGCCAATGCGATCCCAGTCTACATCAATGGGAGTCTAGTATCCGAATGAAGGAAAGCAGTAAAGCCATGGCTTGACAATAGTAATATATACGACTGAGCATGAGCCAAGAGGGTGATGCAGCGGCTCAAAAGGCCAATGCGATCCCAGTCTACATCAATGGGAGTCTAGTATCCGAATGAAGGAAAGCAGTAAAGCCATGGCTTGACAATAGTAATATATACGACTGAGCATGAGCCAAGAGGGGTGATGCAGCGGCTCAAAAGGCCAATGCGATCCCAGTCTACATCAATGGGAGTCTAGTATCCGAATGAAGGAAAGCAGTAAAGCCATGGCTTGACAATAGTAATATATACGACTGAGCATGAGCCAAGAGGGGTGATGCAGCGGCTCAAAAGGCCAATGCGATCCCAGTCTACATCAATGGGAGTCTAGTATCCGAATGAAGGAAAGCAGTAAAGCCATGGCTTGACAATAGTAATATATACGACTGAGCATGAGCCAAGAGGGGTGATGCAGCAGCTCAAAAGGCCAATGTGATTCCAGTTCTGCATCAATGGGAGTCTAGTGTCTGAATGGAGGAAAGCAATATAGCCATGGCTTGACAATAGTAATATATACTATATATTGTATTTGAGCATGAGTAGCAGCAAAAATGAGATATGAATGTATGACCTCCTGACAGACCCCACCTGGACATGGAAAGTGCCTTAAATGTATATTTAAATGTATAATTATGTATATTTTTAATGTATATTCTTAATTTTATTGTAATTTTTAATCTCGATGGATTTTAAATTTGATGAAAACTGTTTTTTGATGTGTATGTTTATATTGTGAGCCGCTCTGAGTCCCCTGATGGGTGAGAAGGGCAGGGTAGAAGTGATGTAATAAATTAAAAATAAATAAATATACGACTGAGCATGAGCCAAGAGGGTGATGCAGCGGCTCAAAAGGCCAATGCGATCCCAGTCTGCATCAGTGGGAGTCTAGTTTGGGGACCCGTCCGAGCCTGGCCCGGCCGCCAGGAGGCAGCATTGCCATAGCGCTTCCTCACTGTCCGTAATAATAATAATAATAATAACAACAACAACAACAACAACAACTTTATTTTTATACCCCGCCCCATCTCCCCGAAGGGACTCGGGGCGGCTTACATGGGGCCTTGCTCGATAAAACAATCAAATATCAGTAACACAACTATAAAACAATTATACCAGTAAAACATCAATATCAATAAAACAATCGTTAAAATCGACAAGAAGCATACAATATTAAAACAGGAGACTAATTCATAAAATCCAGAACAGAATGTACCGGGATTGAAGTCAGATCAAAAGCCCTGAGTTGTGTGGCTTTTCCGTTCTTTTTATTCCTCCGAAATCTTCTTCCCAAACGGTCTTTGCAAGGGGTTGATCCCGGGGTGGCTGCCCTTTGGGGCCGAGAGCGGAGCCCTGGCTTCGAGGCTGACCCTCTTCTCCTCCTCCTTCTGGGCCTTCTTCTTCTTCTTCTTCTTCCCAGTTCAAGAAGAGCCCCCCCAAGATCCCCTACAAGGCCATTGCGCTGGCCACCCTCCTCTTCCTCATCGGGACCCTGCTCATCGTCATCGGGGGGCTCCTCCTCGCGGGGTACATCAGCCACGCGGTAGGTTGTCTTGATGTGATGTTATGTTGTAATGACCGTGCAGTCGAGGCTCACTTAACGGGCATGATGGATGTGGATAAATTAACGTCTTTACTGAAAAAAGTCACAGGAAGTAATGCTAGAAGCACAGACTGGAGTCTCTTTAAAGAATTCATGAAAATCTAATGGAATTGAATTATAAATACAGCCAAATATATATATATACACACACACACACACATATATATATATATATACACACACACACATATATATATATTTGTATGAAAGGAAGACCTAATAGAAAAGAATACAGAATAGGGGTGAAAAATGGTAGAAAACGGAAAGAAAAAAAAAGATAGACAGTGTTTGGAACTACTGCAAAGAATGAAGAATGGAAGTACAAATTTCCCCCCATATATATATATATATATATATATATATATATATATATATAGAGAGAGAGAGAGAGAGAGAGAGAGAGAGAGAGAGTAGAGTCTCACTTAACAGGCATGATGGATGTGGATAAATTAACGTCTTTACTGAAAAAAGTCACAGTAAGTAATGCTAGAAGCACAGACTGGAGTCTCTTTAAAGAATTCATGAAAATCTAATGGAATTGAATTATAAATATAACTTGAATTATATATATATATATATATATATATATATATATATATATATATACACACACACATACATACATACATACATACACACACACACACACACACACATATATTTGTATGAAAGGAAAACCTAATAGAAAAGAATACAGAATAGGGGTGAAAAATGGTAGAAAACGGAAAGAAAAAAAAAGATAGACAGTGTTCGGAACTACTGCAAAGAATGAAGAATGGACATACAGACATAATTTAATAATAATTTTATTCTTATTCCCCGCCCCATCTCCCCAAAGGGACTCGGGGCGGCTTACATGGGGCCAAGCCCAAACAGAGCCATAAAAACAAGACAAAAAACCAATGAAATCAATAATCAAACCATAAAAGCAAGTCATAAAAACCACATACAAGATAATATATGAAAGGAAGACCTAATAGAAAAGAATACAGAATAGGGGTGAAAAATGGTAGAAAACGGAAAAAAAAAAAAGATGGACAGTGTTCGGAATTACTGCAAAGAATGAAGAATGGAAGTACAAATTTCCCCCCATATATATATATATATATACAGTCGAGTCTCACTTAACGGACATGATGGATATGGATAAATTAACGTTTTTACTGGAGTCTCTTTAAAGAATACCTGAAAATCTAATGGAATTGAAATTATATCTATCTATCTATCTATCTGTCTATCTATCTATATATATATGGATGAAAGGAAGACCTATAATTATATATAATACAGGATTCCTCTCCCTTCCTGCTGTCTCAGCCTCGTTGTTCTTAACTAGGAGTTGTTTGTAAGCTCGGTGTTTGTAACTCAGGGGCGGCATGTGCAGATCTTGAGCATTGAGGGGCAAGTCTCATCTCCTTCTCCTTTTTCCTCGTTCTGCTTCCTCTCCTTCTCCTCCGCCTTCCACTTCTCTCTTTCTCCTCCTTTCTCCTTCTCTTCCTTCTTCTCCTCTTTCCCCTCCTCCTTCTCTTTTCCTTCTCGTTTTTCTCTTCATTCTTTCCTTCTCCTTCCTCCTTCTTCTCTTTCTTCTCATTTCTCCTTCTTCTCCACCTTTTTTCTTTTTTCTTCTCCTCCTCCTTCTTTCTCCTTCTCTTCCTTCTTTTCCTCCTCTTTCTTTTCCTTCTCCTTTTTCTTCTCCTTCTCTTCCTTCTTGTCCTCTTTCCTTCTCCTTTCTTTCCATTCTTCTCCTTTTTCTTTTCCTTATTTCTCCTTCTCTTCCTTCTTCTCCTCCTTCCCCTCCTCCTCCTCCTCTATCTTTCTCCTCTTTCTTCTCCTCCTTCTTCCTCTTCTTTTTCTCCTCCTTCTCTTTCTCCTCCTTCTTCTTTCTCCTTCTCTTCCTTCCTCTCCTTTCTTCTCCTTCCTCTCCTTCTCCACTTTCCACTTCCTTTCTTTCTCCTTCTCTTTCTTTCTCCCTTTTCTTCTCCTTCTTCTTCTCCTTCCTCTCCTTCTCCTCCTAATTCTCCTTTTTCCTTTTCTTTCTCCTTCTCTTCCTTCTTCTCCTCTTTCCCCTCCTCCTCCTTCTGTTTTCCTTCTCGTTTTTCTCCTCTTTCTTTCCTTCTCCTTCCTCTCCTTCTCATTTCTCCTTTCTCCTTCTTCTCCACCTTTTTTCTTTCTTCTTTTTCTTCCCCTCCTCCTCCTTCTTTCTCCTTCTCTTCCTTCTCCTCCTCTTTCTCCTTCTCCACCTTTTTGCTTTTTTCTTCTCCTCCTTCTTTCTCCTTCTCTTCCTTCTTTTTCCTTCTCCTCTTCCTTCTCCTCTTTCCTTCTCCTCCTTCTCCTTTCTTTCCCTTCTCCTTTTTCTTCTCCTTATTTCTCCTTCTCTTCCTCTTCTTCTCTTCCTTCTTTCTCCTTCCCTTCCTCCGTCTC